>NC_133207.1:20636817-20664317 GCF_958299795.1 Porites lutea | reverse complement strand
GTTTTCATCTTTGGCAGGGGTCGCTTTGGAAGCCAATCCTGGTGAAATGGAGATGGAACACCTTGACACAACGTTTTCTCCAAGTAGTCAGGAACACCAAAAGCCCTGTATCTGGGGGTGAAACTCCAAGTCCGCCAGCAGAAGAAAAGGAAACTGCGCAGAAGGACCCGCAGAACGATGGAAAAATGGCCTTGTGCTCCCTTTACATTACGTTCCGGGCGTAGAAGAAGCCGAGGTTTGGTTGCGAATGGAATGCAGGCAGGGCGACTCGTCAGCAGTATGGGGTCAACTTCAAGGAGTTATGTGCCGGGGCCTTGGAGAGGATTATGGAAGGGGAGGAACATGGTAGGCGGAAGAAGGCTTTTCACTAGAGCGCCTGGCGGTGAAAGGAGCAGAACGAAGACGCCAAAAGGTAGAATGTTCAAAGTTTATTAATGTTGCTTGTTAAAGGGAAAATACACTGTCATTATCACTGACGTCACCGTCTTGTGGAGCGGGCGTGAAGCCATACGGATAGGAATGAAAGGTGCTGGGATCCACCACGCGTTTGCTCGCTACCAACTGATAGCGCTTAATTTCGGTCCTCGTTTGGAGTCGCTTGGTTGTGTCATCCCGCACGATCTTGTGGGGGTTGAAGATGGGAATGGATCTCGCCTGGGCTTGAGGATGCCGAAGTTCGTCGAGGACATTGCGTTTTAAAATGTCAAAGTTCAATTGTTCTTGACCGCGGGCATTGAGGGAAAAGCCTCGGACCTTGCATTCCACTTTGCCTCGACGAGTGACGTAGCCGTAATTTTTGGGACCAGCCGTGGCGAATTCCGTGATGGTATCTCCCTCGTCTAATTCATTTTTGAACTGGCCCAGGTACGCTCCTGTCTCGAGGGTGGGTTGCCCTGGAGCATGTTTGTAAATGATGGAATCGGTGTCCATGTACAAGACTTGCTGGGGCTGTAACAGGAACAGGGCTTCTCGGTACAAGTGGAGACGGGCGTGGGCGGTGGTGAAGGCGGCGATAAAAATGTTGATGTGAGGCTGGATGGGCGCGGCTTCCGTAATCTTATTATAGACGATTTCTAACATCTCTTCGTTGACCACACGGATGGCGTGGATGTGGACATCATCTTGGTTGAGCAGTTGATGGAACTTGGCAGGACTGGAGATGGCTTCCACTTGGCATTTGTTGCTGGCCTGGCCAAATTTGCCCCAAAAACTATTGAGCATCAATTTGGCTAACGCTCGTTTCGCGGGGTTCTTCTCGATCTGCGCGTAGTCCAGCTGGACTCCTTCGTGTTGCTGGTAAGCTGTTATGTACTCCTGTCGTTTTAATGCATCTGTACCTACGCTGGCTGGCCACCCATCGGCTTCCTGTTTGATCTTCAAGAAGGTGTTAATGTATTGGGTGAAGAGGGAAGAACTGGTATGCGGAAAATGCCATACTTCGTGCACTTTCACAATGTCGTAGCCTTGGGCAAGGGCTTCTTCCAATTCGATGGTGGTCCACGTACCCGTCAGAGCGCGATCTCTGTCTGCGTGAGGGCAGTCACGACTCCTTTCTAAGAGGGGTTTGGCCAATTCGGCTTCGACACAGGATCGGCACAATGGAAAGAGTAATTTGCCTTGGGCTCTGTAGGGCAGCACGGGTAAGTACAACCCATACGGCGGCAGCACGGTGACTTTGGCCAAACCAAAGTATGGCGTCAGGTCGGTGGACTCCAGTTCTGTCAGGATGACTGGATGGCCTACTGGGTAAACGCAGCTCTTGTTGACAAAGGGGTACAAGGAGGTAAAATCCAAGTACTGAATGGATTCCCCTTGGTCTGGATCAGCCACGGCATGCATGGTCACGGCTTCAGTACGACCCCCATAAAAGGCGTCTCGAGGTTCTAGGCGGTCTACGAGCTCCAACCCGTCCACGAACCCTTGGATATCTTCGCGGCTGGCCTTGAGACGTTTCCACTCGCACTCCCACATGGTTTGGAGAGCGTACCCAGACTGAACGATGGCTTGGTCTCTCGCCTGGGTGCGAAGGTACAGGTCATGCATGGTCTGGCGATCGTGCATCCGGATCTGGACATGGCGGTTCGGAAAGCAGGCAGGGCACCCGTGGAAAAAACAACCGTGGAATTCGTAGACGGTGCGTGTGGTGGGATTGTAACCGTCCACGCGCATGGGCTGGCAGGCGATCAGGAGCGTCATTTCACCTTTGTTTTTGGCATGCTGAATGTAATCTTCTTCCAAAAACGGATGAGGGTAGTCAGGATAGGCTTGGGCCATCAGGTCATGGTGGTCCCACTCGTCGGGAGTGATGGCGGCATGGCGGGCCTCTCGTTCCACGTGCTCTTGCCAATAGAGCCATTCCAGGGCGGCCCGGGAATAAGGTTTCCCTTTGTGATGCCAGCCTCGAATGGGTTCCGAGGCAATGGTCTGAGGGGTCAAACAATGTTTTCTAAAAAATCGGTTGCAGGCGGACGCAATGGTGATACAGTGTTCGAAGGGGTTGAACCCTGCTATCTGCTGAAATTCGGTCGCGAATGTCTGGCAACCTTCTTTGAGGAGGCGAACATCACTTTGGCAGTAACTAAGTAGTTCTTGGGCAAAATGAAATTCATAGTTTTCGGCCACGCGGGCGGCATGCCACTCTTCAAACTCTGCTTTACGAGCGGGACTCATGCCTTGAGGGTCGTAGTAATCGTGGGCTGGGATGGGTCCTACATAGTCTTGGTTGTCTTGGGTATTAAAAAAATGGGGGAAAAACCCCTTTTTCAGTTCCGTCAATCCAAAGGCTTTGGGAAATGCTGCCAAGGGCATTGGCAAGAAGGACAAACTGTCGAGGAAGCGAAGGCCCGCAAACGATAGAGACAAAATTTTGGCGCCATTCACCAACTGCTGAGGTTTCAGGTACTGTTTGTAACATTGTTCTAACACGAAATAGGAATCATATCCCTTCAAGTTATGGGCGAGGCAAATGACGTTGCGTCGGACGTGCGGGTTAGGGGACCGCGTCAAGGTTTGGGCCCAGTCTAAGAAGGCCTCAATGCAGGAGTCTCCCGCAAAGGTAAACTGTTCGTCACTTTCACTGGTTTCTGCACACAGTAAATTGGCCACGTGCTCACCGGTATCTTGGCGGGCTTCAATGTCAAAGTAGAGGAATAATGGATGGGGCAAGACGTTTGTAGTCTCATCAGGCTCGGCTGGATCAGGCTCATTTTCCTCACTGAGATTGGCTTGGAGGGTGGCCAACCCGGCGGCGGCTCCACGATGGCTGCGTGGACCCATGGGGCGTGCCTGCTCTACGATCGGCTGTATGTAACATCGATGGGTGTCTGTAGGCACCTGTTCTTTACAGGATGGGTATTTGCCGTACCCGCATTTGTGTCGTTGGACGGCTGATCCTTGGCACAATGTCTGGCAGTTGGGGCAACGCTTTTGGGTGCTGCACACAGATGCTTGGGGAACGGGCGCTACACGCCCCGCACTGGTATGCGTCTGATGGTTCAGGAGGCAGTCGGCGCCAAAAAAGAAGCGCTTGCAGTCTCGGCATAGGACGGTGGCCGGGCCAGCTGCTGTGGAAAAGTCGCGGCATTGGGCTTGGTGGCAACTGGCACATTTCCGGCCTGGGCAACGGTGATGTTGCAAATCGTTGCTGTTAAAGGATTTTTCACAGTCAAGGCAAAAGTAAACTTTGCCAAAGAAGCCACTCAACGAATGACATACATGGTAATGGTCCTGGACTTTGATCAGGCAGAGGAGTTTGTCCTCGGGTTGGCGAGGGCCTTTAAAAATAATTTGATACCCATGGTCGGCGGACACCACCACAATTTGGTAGTTGGCCAATACAATTTGAAATAAGTTCAGTTCCCCGAGGCCACACGGGCCTTCGGGCACACGGGCCCGTCTGTGTAGTTGGCGAGCTAACTGTTCTTGAAGGGGTCGTCCCATTCTAATGTGTCGGTACTGGCTGTCACGATACCCCCAATCTCGGTACGCTTTGGCGGTGACCAACGCTCGGGCACAGCACAAGTCATCGTTGTTTTCAATACGTACGACACTTGATTTGTTTTTTAACAACTGTTCAATGGGTTGGGTGCCGGGCCGTTGACCGCGACTGCCTGACCCGACTCCACTGTCTCGGATATGACTGACTTCTATATGGAAGCTATCATCGATGGCAAAGTTCTCGTTGGAGTTGAGAATTTTACTTAGTTGTTGCATCATCATTTGGGCGGGCTCGGTGTCTTGGAGCCAATCACGGACTCTGACGCGGGAAGACTGGTAGGCGTGTTGTAGTCTGTTGCTGGACATATTGATCATTAAGTGATCATTCTCGTGCACCCCCGGTTGGTCCAACACTTGGCGCTGGATGGCGATCTGGAGGGCTTGATCCAACAAAGATGGAAGCTGGTCTCGCGGAATCAGTTCGGGACGAAGGGCACCTCCCCGTTGGACGAGGCGCGTGGTAAACACACGGCGATGCAGTCCGAATTTACGGACTCGACGATCCACGTGCGGTATGAGTTCGAATTCGAGAGGCACTTGGTCGGCTTCGGCGGCTTGGAGAGCCTCTAGGCAAGCCGCCTCTTCAGCGCTATCATTCAGGGCCGCTTGGACAGGATCTTCCAAGGCTTCCAGAACCTCCAAACAAGCGGCATCTTCATCCGAATCATTCAAGGCGGCGGTAATCGTAGGATCAGACGGGATCACGTCAACAGCAGTTAAACAGTCTTCCACGGGATTGTTCAAGACGGTAGCAGTACAGGACAAGCTTGGACGTCTGCCATCGGCCATCGTTGGAGGAACAAAGTACAGAGAACACAAAGGAATAACGAAAGCAGTGACGAAGAAAATAGAGACAGGAATCCAGGTACCAACTCCCAAAGGCGTCTGTTGCCACGACAGAATTATGGCTTGGCTATTTGTCTCTGTTCCAAAGGCATGGAGGGAACTAAATGAGGGAGATGTACAAGACAAAGGCAACTAAGGCGTGGCAAGCCTTGGAGAGGATCATTCACTTTTCGAGGTCTGCAACTTCTCCTGAAGAGACAGCTTCTTCTTTCAAAGAGAATGAAAACGGCTTAGCAGGATGTGACGACGGCTCCACAGGAGGCTCCCGGTTTTGTCTTGGCCAATTCGAGCGCATCGAACTCGAGCGAAGCCCGGAATACGATGAAGTGCTGAAGGGCAGAGGGCTCTTTTTATAAGGAGAAGGTCGTTTTCCCAAGAGGGCGTCCCAGAGGCCCTCTTGGGAAGGGGGAACCCAGGGGGGATGGGGGGGTATCCCCCCGGGTTTTGGGGGCCTACGGGAGGGGGTCTGGAACTAGGTAGGGAAGGTATAAAGAGTCGAGGTAGTCCGGCAGGCCTCGTTCATCGAATGGGGTCACGGGATGGCTGCTGCGTAGTTTGCGTGGGAAGTATCTTTGACGGTACTTGGTGGACCAGACGCTCGTTTCCTTGGGAGTCAGTCGAAAGGAGCTCGAACCCTCCGATGTTCAGTACATGCCCTGCTGTGGCCGGTCCATACATCACAGCTGTGTGCGTGCTTGGTTTGGCTTTTTGCTGTCCAAGAATTGTTTGGTCCTTTGTCCCTATTGCCATGACAGAATTACCGGGCCCGTCTTCAGGCACGGACAACACTGTTTACCCAACCCCTCGTGGCACTTTACCCTGATGAAGAAGGAACTGCCGGCGCTCCTCCGATGTTTGACGACGGGCAATTCCGACAAGATCAGCAAGCGGTTGTTGGGCATTTTTTCTTACCTTACCAAGTACAACATGGAAACCAAGACCCTCCCGCCCCCGGAACCCATCGAATTACGGGCGATGATTTGTTGCGGGTTGACGAAGGAGATGCTGCCTCTACCAACAGCAATCAAGATTCATCCATCATTCGATTTCTTGAAAATCTTGTTAACTGAGGCGGACATTGTCCCCGATGACGACATACATGTACGTCCTGTCTTTAAAGTGTACGGTCGTTGTGAACAGTGCCAGAAAATGTTACGTGAATGCCCCACCGATAAAGATGTGGGTTTGAGTGCCACGGAAGTCATGTACGTGATGATGCCGCCCGAATGGTCAGACCCCATCGATTGGCAAGCTGAGGGATGCTCTTAAGGAGCCCAGGACGGGAATCAGGGACTATCTTTAAGTGTGACAATCTTCAAGTGTGAGGCGATGAAAAAAACTGAGATGTAAACTGTATAGTGTGAAATGTAATATTTAATAGGTCACTAGAACTCTACTTTAGTTACACAACCTCGAGACAATAAACATGTTTGGTTACAGTTTAAATTTACGTTTAGCTTGCATTATTTTTTTGACGACGCGTTCGGTCATGGTCTTTTTTCCCGGGAGGGTTTGAATGGCGCGAATCATCTTGTCGTCGGCTTTCCACTTGTCCTGGAGATTGCGCGCCCGAGAATAATCAATATCGTGCTGTTTGGCAATGCGGTCCAGCCGGTTGATGCCGGGATCCCCGCGCTTCAGACGTTTCTCCAAATGGGTGCCTGGGCCCATGTATTGATACCCCGGCCAATGAAATTCGATGCCTGTCTTGCCCAACCATTTTTGGACGTCCAAACCCCGACCGATCATGCGACGGCGGCGCCGTCCACGGCGCGACGCGCGGCGGCGGCGTCTAGTAGTCCTTGCCATCGAGTTTCCGCTGCACCTTTTCACCCCACTCGCTCCAGCCGGGTTGACGTTTCAACTTCTGCGTTTCTTTGGGCACCTTGGGGAGATGATAACTGAAGCGGATTTTTTTCTTCTTCTGGGTGGACTTGGACGTACTGGGAATGGGCGCGGCCAATTCCTCTTCCCAATCGTCGGCCGGTAACGAGATGGGTGTCTTGGACAGAAATTTCGGCTTGGGTGGAACTTTCGGCTTCCCTTTGGGTGTGGTCTTGGGTTGGGGCGTGCTGCTTTTTATAAGCGTTTTCAAGAAGGTCTCCATGGGTCCTTGGGCAAACTGGTCGTCGTCGTCGTCGTCGGCCCCCGCCGCCACTCCGGCCGCCGGCAAATTCATGGTCCGCACGCGTCTGGTGGCTCGACGCACCTGGGGTCCCAGGGCTTTGAGGCGGATCTTTTTGGTGGCCGGCGGGATCTCGGGGGAAGCCAACAAGACGTGTTGTTTGGCCGCCAACCGCGCGGCATGCGTCAACCGCGAATTCTCCATCAACGTGCCTTTGTAATGGTCCACCAGTCGCTCCATGTCCGCCGGGGACACCAGGTACTTTTTCTGGTACGGTCCGTGACTCATCTTGACAGGCAATGACGACACACGCGATCCAAGGCGTGCCACACACCCGCCCCAGTTTGAGCCATCATGACGTGCCGTCGCCGTTTTATGGAATGCTTGCGACGCGCCATCTCGCGCAAGGCCTGCTTGTGCGGACGCAACTGATCCAAGAGTCGAGGCGGGACG
This sequence comes from Porites lutea, assembly GCF_958299795.1. NCBI lineage: Eukaryota > Metazoa > Cnidaria > Anthozoa > Scleractinia > Poritidae > Porites > Porites lutea. The sequence continues at coordinate 20,656,897 of NC_133207.1, read as the reverse complement.
GTCACATTCCCTTTCAAGGTGTTCATCACCAACTCACTGATGGCATTGACTTGATCGGCATTGGCATGCTGCAATCGTTCCCGTCGCACGTGCTGGTCGGCTTCTCGCAACACGCTCCGCAAAAAGGGCAGTTGTCGTTGTAGGCGTCGCACCATGGTGTCCTCCTACCTTTTCCCAACGTACCAGGGGGTCTTTATAGGATTACTTGGCCCCGGTCATCTTGAACATTCGGTGGCGCTGGTTCGCTTGCACCTACTACCAAGAGATTTTCCCCAGGCGTTTCTTGCGCGCGGCCTTCTCGGCGGCCATGGCGAGAGGGATGAGAAAGGGTAAAATTCCCCCTCGTTGGTAGTAGCGTCGTCGTCGTCGTCTCCGTCCGCGTCGTACCATGATGCGAAGTGATGGGGTAAGGAACTGAGGCTGTTTTTTATACCGTGTTGGGGGTGGACAAACGCGACGAGGTGCGATAGACTTCGGGTTCGCCTCCATCCTTGTAGACCGTGGTGACGGTATTGGTATGCGTGATGCCGGCAATACGGCGCCCCACTGACCGTTGACGAGCATCTTCGGCCAACAGATCCATCTGACGTCGTAATTCGTCTTGATTCATCCGTGCTCGTCGAGGGGGTGTGCCACGCCCACGCCCACGGCCACGACGGCCCCCTCCGCCGCCGCCACCGCCACCGCCACCCCCGCCGCCGGGCGGGCCTCCATCGTCGTCCCCGCCACCCCCTCCGGGTGGCACCCCGCCACGTCCCCGACCTCGACCTCGACCTCGGCCTCGCGGTGCCGGGGCTGATGAAGGGGTCCGGGGTGTCGGGGGACGGTTGGTGATATATTGGTTCAATTGATCCTTGGTGAGACCCACGGACGTCAACAGGTTCTCCATCTGCCCGGGCGGAAAATTCCCTCGGGCAATCTGTTCCATGACGTCGATTTGACGGGCAGTGAGCGTGGGCGACGGGGGGCGTCGGCCGATGTAATCGGTCAATTGGTTAAAGTCGAGCCCCACCGAGTCCAACAGGGCATCGATTTGATCTTCGGACACCTCATTTCGAAGAATCTGTTCCATGACACCGATTTGTCGGGGACTAAACGTGGGCGACGGCAAGTCCTGGGTCGCGGCCCGGATGGCCGTCACGCTGGGCACGCCCGAACTCGGCGAAGACACATTGGGCGCCACCCCTACCCCGGCCGGCGGGGCCGTGGGGATGCCCGAGAGGTCCATGGCTTGTTGCAAGGCATCTCGCACCGCACGGGGCGTGACGAGGGGGGACCGTCCGACACCCACCGACAAGGGCGTGGTGTGCCCTTCCAGGCGTTCCGATAAGTCCCGTTGCCGACCTCCCTGGCGTCTCCGCTGTTGTCGCGCCCGTTCTCGAGCCAGTTCATTCTCCCAGGTCAATTGGTTGAAATCCAAATCGTCCCGAAACTCGTCGGACGAGGGGGTGGTCCGTCGACTCATGCTTGACGTTCATAGGTTTCCGTCGGTCCTTCCTCCGGTAACACGTTGGTGAAGAGACGGTACCGATCGTCTGACGCGGGATGCAAGTCCAGCATTAAATAGCCAAAAGGGCGCTGGGTGCATTCGCGAAAGATGTTCATCACGTGCGACCAGTCGTTGGGAAAGGCTTGCAGCGTCAAGGTGCGCATGCCCACTTGATCCCGCGGGCTCTTGAACGCCACGATGTAATGGGCGTTGCGCGAAATGGTTTTGGCGAATTTGCCGGGCGGGAATAGATCCTGGCACAGGAAGAGGACGCTGATGTTCCGATGATGCGAGTGCTTGGAAAAGAGATCCAACACGCGTTTGTCGTTGGCGCCTTCGTCCATGAGATCGTCCAACACCAAGAGTCCCCCTTGCGTGGGACTGAACCATTGGTCCAACTCCTCCGACGTGGGCAGTCCTTCGTGAAACTGCACCTTCTCTTGCTTCATCTCGTCAAAGGCCGGTTGCCAGGCCCCGTAACAATAATGTTTCACCCGAGGAGGGGGGTGCATCAATTGATCGGCGTGCCGTAAAAAAGCGCGCGTCCACGTCGATTTGCCGCACCTCGACGGGCCGCCCACCAGCGTGTTGCAGGGATGTCGAATCATGTCGACACCATGGCGTACAATCGCGGCGAGGCGTCTTTTATCAGGGTCAGCGTGGTCTCCACCACGGCGGTTTCCGGGCAGGCGTTCAACGCCAGGGCCAACCCCAGCCAATCGCCGGCCCACGCCAATCGACGGAAGAGTCGATAGTGTCCATAATCCCAGGTGTCGCACAACGCGTCCACGGGATGGATCACGAGTTCCATCAACAGACGTTCGTCCAAGGCTTCCAGAACACGTCGCTTATCTTGTCGCGTAATCATTTTCTCACCAAAAAAAAATCACGTCGCCGCGAGCGCACCGGTTTTATGGAGCGCCCGCGATGACGTGGCGTGGAACCTATCGGACTCGAACCGATGACCCACGGCTGGCAAAGCCGCTGCTCTACCCACTGAGCTAAGGTCCCCTGGGGAATGAGTACGGAGAACCCCCGCGGCCAGACTCGGTCATGCAGGGGTCAAGGGTGGTACTATTTTTATGGAAATACCGGACGTACCCACCACCGGCCGGGAGAGAACCCTTGAGGGCGGACCGACCGCTTGCGCGGAGGTCCCCCGCACCCACGTTGGATCTGGGTCCCGTCCCCTTTATAGAGGCGTCCTTTCCCGCCGTCTCCCCCTTGTGGGACACCCATAAAAAACACACCTTGGTCAAGCGTCAAGAGTCGTTTAATGAAGGAAATAAACAACGTCGAGAGACACAGCGTTGCGTATCCGGTCCATCGGGTTCGTCCATGCCCTCCTCGCGCAGTGTACTCTGGATCCAGTCACGGACGCGTTCCCCCACGCGATGATCGTTCCACACGTAATCGCCGTCTCGAAAACTTTCCACAAACTCCAACAGGCTCCGTTGTCGCACGCGGTCTTGCAGGTACGCAAAAACATAATGGCCACATGCCAGACTGTCGTAGGCTTGCAACGTCTTGTCGCTACGCACCACGTACTTCCAATGCCGTGCGATCCATTCGTGAAATCCCGGCGCCTCATAGACGGTCAACGGCAACCCGTAACTGTCCATCACTTCGCACACCCCCTCTTCCGTCCAGAGGGCCAACCAATGCTGACCCGGTTCGCTAGCCGGGTCCGTGTTGACGATGTAGGCCCCTCGGGTGGTCTTGGGAGGATGCTCGGGCAATCGATCGGAGGGATAGACGCCTTGGAACACGCGCTTCAACTCGGGGTCCGAGAGCGCCAAGGCTCTCAATTGACGATCACTCAACGCCACCAGTTCCATCGTTCAACTAAACCCAGGAGGTCCTTTACACTTTGTTACCATACGTCACGGCACCCAAGTGATCGATGTAGATGACGCCTTCAAATTCGCCCCACACCAAGATGGTGATGTTGGCATTCAGGGCCGCTCTGAACTTGATCTCCAGACGCACGTTGCCGGTCTGCTTGGGATTGAGTTTGCGCCCATCCGCATCCCCGCTGGGCACGTTGTTCCACATGAACAAGGTACAATTCTTGTCTTGTCCCCACTCGTCCGGTTTGACCATGAACTCGCGATGTTTGGGCACGGCCCCGGCGGCTTCCAAGAACCGATAATACCCCAGTCGATCTTTGCGGTTATTGGCCCCGTTCAGTTCCAGGGTGACGTACGGGTACTCTTCCCCCTCGATAAACTGACGCACGGACGTCACCCCTTTCTTCTGGAAGGCAAACGGATACTTTTCTTTGTCCCCATTGAAGGCCGTGCTGTCCAAGATCCCCACGATCATGCGCTGGGGGACTCTGCCCAAGAACAAATTATCTTGCTGCCACACGGTGGTGGTCCCGTTGAACGTGAACGAGCGAATCTGATCACACACCACCGGGTACTTGACCACCTGCTTGCGGATCTTGCGCTGAGTTTCCAGGGACCCGTAGACATCCGGGTTAAGGTTCAGTCGGCACAAGTGCAAGGTGATGTCCACATCTTGCTCTCGCAACGTTACGTACCGCTTGGCGCCGGTACCACTGGTCAGCGTGCTAAAGGTATAGAAATCGGGACTGTTGAAGTGCAACTCAAAATTCATTTCCACCCCGGGCACCATGATCTTGCCCGTGTGGAAGGCAGGCAGGTACGGTCGCATGACCAAACGGACCACGTTGTTGTTTCGGAACGGCGTTGTCAGGGTCTTGAGCAGGTTGGTGTCCCCATGGGCCCAGTTCGCCGTGGTACTGATGTCGTCGTTGACGCCCGCGGCGGCCAGCGAAGCCGTGAAGTTCAAGAAATTGACCCAACCTTGAGGCTGCAACAACGTTTCTCCATCGTCGCGGTGGTAGTTGAGCAGCGTCTGGAAATAGGCCGAGTAGGCGTACGTGTCGGTCTGTTCGGTCATCAGGGTGCCATTGAACCGCAAGTTGATCTGCTTGAAGATGGTGTGGGCCAAGTTGTTGACGGCGTACACGAACCGGGTGTTGTTGGCATCCGACGCCGCATTGGCATCGGCCACGATGCCGTTCTGGGACGACGAATACAACCGCAGGTCGATGACGAAATAACTGCGATTCAAATCCACGTAATCTTCCAAGGCCTGCACCGAGAACTTCATGGGCGTGATGCTGGTACTCAATTTGTGGTAGGGTACCATCTTATACCCCTGCAGATCGTAGTCGGTCGGAGGGACCGAGAAAATGTCCAAACTACTCATGATGCCAAAGGAGGAGGAGTGCGTCTCCTCAGCGGCGGCGTGGTCGTTTTATACGCATCCTGGCCGCCACCCATTTGGGCAGGCCGAAGCCTGGCGGTTTGGGGATGTGAGGATTGAACCATCCACCGCGCTGGGCGCGACCTCGACGTTGTTGGGCCAACAACCATTTCGTCAAGTCGTACCCCGGGGGTTTGGGGACGCTGGCACTAATCCATCCCCCTCGTTGTCGTGCAAACGGCGAGGGCACGCTCCGTTGATAACGAGGCCTGGATTGCACCACCAACCTTCGTGGACGCATCCTCTCACACACCCAGCACGTCGCGTAAGCGTTTCGCCCCTTTCTTGGTCAACGACGTCCCTACTCTCTTACCCACCGAGGTCGCCTTCCTCTTGGCCACCGTCGCGAGAAATGGAAGGGCCTTGCGTTTCAAGTTTTCTTTTATCCCTTGTCCCATGGCTTTCGCGCCGGCTTTCGCGAAATTGGACAGAATGGGTCCGCCCACATCAAACAGTAGATCCGTCTTCAGTCCTCGACCATCCTGCGGTGGCAGGGGTGGTGGACGGTATCGCGTCAGACTGCCTCCCCACATGATGTGATACATTGCCCGAGGCACGCGCCTTTTTTATACGTCTCGTTCGAACAGGAAGGTGATCAGGGTGCGTCCCGCGCCGAACTGGACCAACTCTCCTTGACTCTTGGCAAGTATCACCTCCACCACCTCCATGTACTCGCGCCGACACGGTAACCATTGGATGTGCAAGGGTTCAAAGTAGGCCACGCCCTTGCCTTGGTGTCGGTGCTCCACTTCGCGCACCATGGCATGCAGTTGACTGCCGACGATATTGCTGTCCACCAGGTCCGAGTAGACCAGAAAGGTGCGCAAGCGTTTCCCCATCACCTCTCGGAAGGCCACGTTCAAGTTGACGAAGCGCCAATTGATACACTGACTCAACTGCAAGTGCTCGCTTTCTATTTTCCAAAGGTCGTGGTTGTTCAGTTCCGTGTTCTTGACGTCTTGGTAATAATTCCCATTATCACTCGTCTTGTAAAGGAGCTCGTAACGGAGATTGGGGCCCAAGGCATAACTCTTATCTTTGTTTTGCACCAGCCACCCCATCAGCTTGGCCATGCTCACGTGCACATGCCATTGCACGAACGCCATGCCGGTCGTCAAGGCGATGTCGTCCAACTCCTTGGCCAAGATGCGCAGGTCCTCGCCGTCCCATTCGTACGTGACCCGAAACTTGTCGTAGAGCCGTTTACTCTTCGATTGGGCTTCTTTCACCTCGTTAAACTGCGCTTTGCCTATGAGGGCTTTCATCAGACTCACCCCATCCACCACGCTGGGATCGTCGGTCACCTCCTTGATTTGGACGACGGACTGATAGTGGACCGGGGTGTCGTTGGGCCCCAAATTCCTCACCAACTTGACTCCCACGACGAGCACGCGAGGGTTGACGGCCGTCGTGAGTCTCGTCAAATCCAAGGTGGCGTCGGGGGTGGAGATGGCCGCCAGCCCCACCTTCCATCCTTCCCCCTTCAATGTCAAAGGCACGGGCAGGCGCACTTTGAACGAACTGGCGGTATTGGTGGGAAACTCTTCCGTGGGATCGCTCACCAACACGATCCGATTCATGCCTGGAAATGCAACGTCACTTGCGTCTCTCCCGCTGGGTTCAAGGTCATCAACTCGCCGTTCGTCTCGGCCACTTCCACTTCGACAATCTCCACCGTGTCTCCGCGCACCCGGTGATACTGCACGTGTTCCGGTTCCCAGCGGATGGGCTCGTCTTTATAGGGCAGGTCTGGAAAGAAATTGGTGATCTGCGTCCCCACGATACTGCTCTCCACCGCATTGCAGTACAGATGCACCGAACGCGTGGGTAGGTCCCCGTGCATCGCGGGCGTCACCGTGGTCTTCTTCTGTTTCTCTTGACTCCCGGTATGCGTGGGCTTGGTGGTCGTTTCGGTGGTGCTGCTGGTGGAGGTGGTGGTGGTGCCTCGTCGAATGACCGGATGATCGTCGTACACGTCGGTGACTTGACTGATGGGTTGCCATGGCGCCGCGATGTTGTACCCGTAGACCACCACGTAACATTGATCCGTCAACGTGGCCGGGTACGTGCTGGGCACGCCGTCCATGGTCACCTTGAGGTACATCCGCGACGTATCGTCCGACTGCTGCGTCAGCCGGAAATCTTGCACGAGGCGATGGTAATACACCATGTGCGTGCCCAGGTATTCGTGCACGTGCGTCGTCACGGCCGAGTCGATGTTCTGCACGTAGAAACTAAACCAGGCAGTCACGCTCGTCTTGTCAAACAAGACCTTGTCGGTAGTGTAGATCTCGACGATGATTCTATACGTGCCGGTCTTGCTCAGCTTGGTGGTGCCGATGAGCCAACCAAACTTGGGTTCGTACTTGTTGCCGCTTTTCGTCAACGTCATGCCCACGGTCTTCTTCTTCCAATAATGCGGGGAGCCTTCCAGATTGACAAACCCCAAGGAACTAATCCCCCCATCCTTGATCCACACGCTCTCGTCGTCCATGATCCATCGAAAACGATTCCACAGGACTTTGGGAGGGACGTACACGTGCGTGGTGGCCTGGGCATAAGACTCGTCCAAATTCACAAACTGCCAATCCATCACCATGGACATATACGCCATGTTTCGGTTCACGTGCACGTAATCCGTAAACGTGAACAGTTGGTTCTTATCCCCGTCGGCCCCGATCTTGGCGGCCTTGGGTCGCTTCAGATGCGGGTACATCAACAAATTGGGACCCAGCTCGTACGATTGGTCTTCCTTTTTCTTAATCCATCCCATCGTTTCAGCCAACACCAGATTGAACCCCAAGTAAGGGCGCGGTTTGTTGAAGGCAATGTTGATTTTATCATTCAGGATCCACAACGTAGGCACCCCCGCCTCGTCCTTCCATTCGAACCGAGGCGTATAATCCACCTTGGTGGTACCAAAGATATACCCGGTAAAGAGTTTCTTCAACCTATCTTGTTCCAACCAACGGACCACTTTTTTCATAAACGTCACCCCCGTGGTGGCTTCGGGCATGTCGGCATCCTCCATGGTCGAGGTGATCTCTTGTACCCTGGTCACATCGTCACCCTTCATGGCTCGGGAATACATGCGCACCAATCGTTGGCTGGGCGATCCCTTGTACAAATTCGATTGTCGATGTTCCGTCAGAGGGGCGGTCGGATGCGACGTCACGGGATGCGACGTCACCGCATGCGAGACCACATTCGGTGGCCCGGGTAAGTAGACGCCGGCCACGCCCACTTGCCAATTCTTGACGCGCAACGGGTACGGCAGACGCACCTTGAACGAAGCCGGCGTATTGTGGGGAAATTCCGGTTTGCTGGTGTTACTCAGCAACGTGACGTACAACGAACGACTCGACGGTTCCATCGCTCTCTTTCCTCTCGGGTCGAGACTGACCCGTTTTTATAGGAACGTATTCAATTTACGCTTGGACCCTGGCACCCGACCCACGGTACTATGCAAACTGGACCGTTTGGGCCAGACCTTCAACGCGTGATCGGCCTGGGGGAACGCTTGCACCAACCGACGTAGCGTCGTGTCCAACGTGACGCTCTTGCCGCGCTTGACCATGCCTCGCAACTTGGCCCGGAACGCGCGCTGGGCCTTCTTGGAGGGACGCTTCTTCTTGGCAGGGCGCTTCTTCTTCTTCCGGACCTTCTTGACCTTCTTCCCCTTCTTGGGCCCGTACTTGGCCTCCAATCGTCCCATCATATCCATCCAGGTCTTTTGGCTGGGTAGCGGGGCACTCTGCATACGGCCCAACGGCGCCGCCAACGGCCCCGCCAACGGGGCGGGCATCAAGGCCAATCGACGACTCATAACGAGGCCAAACTACGCTTGGGAATCCAACTGTCGTACTTTTTGGGCCAGCCTTTCCAACGCACCTTGACCTCTTGGCGTCGACGCTGCAATACTTTCTCCACGCGAAACAGCGCGTCGTCCGGCACGTCGACTTTCTGCACGTCTTGTTCATAGAAGGTGCCTTCAATGGGCTCTCCGTCCCACTCCTTGATTTTATAGGTGGCCACGGGCCCCGGCACGGCTCGGTCGATGATGAACACCTCTTCGGTCCAGCCGGGCAGATACCCTTTCTCGAACGGCCGGTGCTGTTTCTGTAATCGGACGCGATCGCCCGGTTTCCATTGCGGACGCACGTGACGGGCCAAGCGTTTGCCGTACAGACGTTGCCACACCTGGCGCTCCTCGGCCCGCGTCACGTCGCGAGGGGCCATGCCAATGCTTCGATGTTTGGTGGCGTTGTACCCTTGCACCAAATAAGGTAAGGCATCCACGTACCGGTAGGTGTTGCGGGCGGTAAAGTAACGGTACATGCGTTCTTTCAAGGTACGATTGAATCGTTCCACCACCGACGCCTTGGTATCCCCGCGGGTCGAGAAATGATGAATGTTGTGTCGCGTCATCACACTCTGAAACACGCGGTTGTAGAACTCTTTCCCGGCGTCCGTCTGCAATCGCAGAGGCTGTCGTCCCTTAGCCCGCTTCAGGATGCGCTCGAACGCCGCCGCCACTGCTTTGCCGGTCTTGTCCTTCAGAGGTTCCACCCAAGCGTATTTCGACAACACGTCCACCACCGTCAACAGGTACCGCACCCCGCGATTCCACTTTTTCAGGGCTTGCATTTCCACCAGGTCGGCCACCCATTGTTCGTCCATGCCAAGCACCACCACGGGTAGGGTGGGGAATCGGCGACGTCGAGGTTTATGCAACGTGTAACTCAACAAAGGTTGCAACGCTTGCCGGGCACGGCCAATCGACACGCTCTGCGCTCGCGCAAAGCGCTCTACTCCTCCCAAACTCCCCTGGCGCGAGGGCGTTTCATAGGCCTCCGCCCAACTCACTCCGCGCTTCTTCTTGTTCTTACTCATGGCACCCGCGCTGCAAGAACAACAACACGACACCCGTGTAAGTGCGTTTTTCTTTTATTGCGTTAAAATACTCCCTGGCTGCTCCCTCAGGCGACTCGCCCCTGGTTTCTTTCTCTCTCCAGGCCTGATAAAATAGGGGGCTGCTTGCTCTCGCGTTTCTCGGTCCTCCTCCTATTTAACCACTTGCGTCCGTTTGGGATGCTCGGTCCATTGTTGCTTGTGCATGGCTTGCCGGGGAACCATCCATGGCTCCTTCAAGGTAGTTGGGGTCTTGCTTTTCGAACAGTTGGCGTTCTACGTGAAGCCGCTTCTGTCGCTCCTCTAGGAAGCGGTGCTGATAGTGATGACGTTCTCGCTGATACTGATTGCGTTCTTGCTCAAGAGTCTCTCTTTCAGCCGTCAAGTCCACTATTTTTCGAGTCAACTGCACAATCTCTTGCACCAGGCGCTTGATGGTTGTGGGATTCTCGGGGTCACTCATACCTTGCAGACCGAGGAAGCGCCCCCCTCTTGATAGAATTCTCGCCAAAAGCCCGCCCCCGTCTGATTCAGGCGCAAAGTGCGTCGCCGTTTTATTGATTTTTCTTCTAAAACAATCCCACTCCGGTTAAATGCTGGAAGGCGGGATCCATCCCCAGATGATCGGGCGTCAACGTCGTGGGCCAGGCAGCCAGGGTTTCTTCGTCGGGTTCTTGCTTCCCAGGCATAATTCCTAGTAAATGGCTCGTGATCTTTAGGGATAAGGGGACATTAATCCATTGGAAAAACTCACAGTCTTTCTTGCGGCAGCTTAAGAACAGGCGATGGGGATTCTTGGTGGTTTGACTCAATCGGAGTCGGACTCGTTTCTGGCAGAAACAGCGCATACTTTCCCAATAGGTTCGGACCTCACGGTGGACTTGTTCTAGAAACAACCGTTCGATGAGTTGAAACTTCTCGAGAGGACAGGAAAACGCACAACTTTCTTCGGGACAATACAGGTAAATCCACTCTCCGCTCGTTTGGCGCAACGTCAACAAAGGATGCACAGGACAACAAAAAGGCGGCACTTGTTCCACACACGAAGAGACCGTGGTTCCGTCGTCTTTGACTTTTTTGCTAGGAGGGTCTGGCTTTTTTTTCCCGCCTTTCTTGCGTTTGTATTCATAGGGGTACAGAGGCATGTGCCCCTCTTTCTTAGCGACCACCGGGCCGGCGCCGTCTTCTCCCATCATCGCCTAATGAGTCCCAGCGAAAAGCCTCTCTCTTCTTATAGAGCCCCCCCGAGTGACGACACAGGTCACCTGACTCCACCCTATTGGGACCTCTCACCTTCTGATTGGGTCTTTCTTTTTTCTACGTAAGACCTCTTTCTCTTGCAATCGGCCTCAGTCACCTCACGGAATGGATCCAGACGAAGCGATGATGGACATTCCCCGCCTCCACGATTATCGGATTGTGACAGGAGGCAGTCAAGGCGCCGAGCAAGCGGCCGAAACGCTAGCCTTAGACTATGGCATTCCTGTCACCATTAAGATTGGCCCGAATCACCCGAGAAGCACCCACATCACCCCCTTGCCCCGAGAAGACTTGGAAAACGCGTGCGAACCACTCGGCCACGCGGCTTATGCGTTAGGTCGCCCCGTGCCTAAAAGTCCTATCGCCTGCGAACTTTTACTGCGCTACTACTTTGTGGTGAACGAGGCGGACTCGATCTTTGCGTTTGGGTATTTGAGTGCCAGTCAAAAACAAGTGCAAGGCGGGACAGGCTGGGCCGTTCAAATAGCCGTGGATTTACAAAAACATGTTTTTGTCTACGATGTGAATTTTCATCACTGGTACGAATGGACCCCTTCTTCGACAAGATTGACGCGCATGACGTCTCGATTTCCCATTCTGGCCCCCAGAAGCGCTATCATAGGATCCAAAGCCTTCCCCAGCCAAGCTCAAGACGCCATGAAGAATCTATTCGAGCGGACAAGTCAAACCTAAACGTCACGTAGGCAATACGTATTTATTCTATTGCATAAAGACTCTTTTGTTTCTATACAACAATACTCTTGCATGCCACTACATTTTGGGAACAATACTCTTGCACAATACGTTATTAGAACACTCCTTTTTTTAGAAACCAATTAGAATATCTGTCTAGTCAAGTACTGTGAATAGCGTAACCATTCTTTGCTAGCCATTCCAGAATGTGCCCCACGGGACGAAGATGAAACCCGTCGATGAGCGCAACTCACGCTCCGTTTGGTCAAGAACCCCTTGATGTGTGACGTCACCCCTAGGCAACGGCTCTCACGGCAATCCCTGCGGCCCATTTTGAATCCTCCATGCAGGCCATTTTTTTCTGGCAATCCATTCTCTCCATCTCCTCCAACAACATTCAAGTGAACCCTTTCCATGTCAAACTCAGCACGTCAAACAGCAACAGAGTGCAACTCCTTTGCAATCCAGGCCTGTTTTTGGAGTCACTTTCGTAGTAATTTTCAGCCAACTTTCGTCCAACTCGGTTTCCTTGCGCTGCTCCTTTTTGTCGGATACATCCATCTTGGAACCCTGCTGTACCTCCATGCGTCGATGATTTCCTTTCTCAGCTACCAGCTTTAACCTCCTTGCAGGTGTAAAAGGCCCTCTTCAACGATGCATTGGTTGTCAGTCCTGTTGGCGATCCAAAGGAGTTCCAGGGCAAGAGATTGGTTTCCTTTCCAGGTGGAATGTCAAGCTCGACGTCATGTTGATCATCAAGTGATCATTGTCGTGAACGCCCGGTTTTCCCTTGTTTGGTGCCGGTACGTGATGAACTTCATCTTCGTTGCCTTTCCCGTTCTTCTCTCTCTTGGAATGCCTGAATTCCCCAGCACCTCACCGACACCAAGCAATCAACCAGGACTACATCTCCCACATCCTCATCGCTGGTCCTCCTTTCGTGCTCTCCGTTCTGCTCCTCCACCCATTGCTTCTTCCTTACATGCCAGACCTTTCCCGTCTTTGATCAACGCGTAGCTTTGGAATGTGTCTCTCGACATTTTGTCACCCCATGTGTTGATGTCAAATGACCAATACCGTTATGCCAGCAGCCTACCAAAGGATCACCTCTCAAGGACAACGGATATAAACTCTACTGCCACCAGCGTTTTCCTTCCTCCAAAACAGGTGCCAACCGACTAATTCCACGGCCACAAGCGTCTTCCCCGCTTCCCAACAAATAGCAGTAGCAGTATCAGTAGACGATGACGTCATGAACTCCACAGCAACAAGGGTTTTTCCAGTTCCACGCATACTGCATCCACTTGTGCTAATTAGGCCACAGGGCGGCTTCATACAAGGCAACGGACAAGGCAACTTCCTTCGGATTCTCTGCGCTGCTCCTACTACTTCTCAGGATCTTAGAGGCATCCTTTTCTCCACCGGACAAACGTTGAGGCAATGGCGTTCACACTCTCCTGGGTTCTCCACCTCCACCACTCAAACAAACTGTTTTCCCTAAGGCGATCCTTCGTCTACGTCCATGCCAAGCTCGTCCGCCACTCTTTCCTGCTTTTCTGCAGAGTCTCCATACAAGACTTTGACGCCTTTACTCCACGGCTTTGCCCCATCGACCAAGGGTGCCTGTCCTGTTATTGTCCGGCAAAACTGGATCATCCATGATTAAGGCATCCACATCTTCGGTGTTGTTCTTCAAAACCTTCCGCCAGCCCAGCGACAATGAGTGAAGGTGGTGGCTCCTTCATGATACCCCCGCCCTCGAGCGGATAATACGCAGCGGGCCCAATAACCCGTTGCGGGGGACTGGGAATCCACATGCGCATGCGCCCTCGATCCTAACCCTTCCCACAAGGCACAACCCGCATCCCCACAATAGATAACCCGAAACCCTAACTTTTCACCACGCGCATGCGCCCTCACGAATTTTTTTCCCGTACCACAAGGCCAAGACACAACCCTCCTCCACAAATATAAACCCCACCCTAACCCTAACCTACTCGGGTTACAAGAGGCTCTCTAGCCCTAACCCTAACCCTAACCCTAACCCTAACCTCTCCCTCTTCAGGTAAGTACAACCCACCCCTCCCCCACATTTTTTATCGAGGACATTTCGTGACGCTTACATGACGTAGTACCTGTGCTGGACCGCCCCCCTATACTACTAGCACAGAAACCACACTGACCTTGAAAGAGATTTTTTTCCTTTGAGAAATTTTAAAAGTTTACCAGAAACAATTTTCTCTAAAAACTTATTGAATGTATAAAAAATAATATTCATTGTCAAAGGAAAACGGATAAATGTGAACGGATCCTTATTTAACAATACATACCTTTTGCACAAGTTTTTTCTCTATAGAATATGCTTATTTCGCCAATTCGATCAAATAAATCTGTGTTCGAAACAATTGAAACATTAGAGACCTTTAATTTTCTTGTTTGTTTTGCAAAGAAAGTTCCGGCGCACAACCCTTTTTTAGGTCAAAGGCATATACAATCTGAGTGCAAAAATGTCACAATACCTAAACCCAAGCCGAAAGAAATTCGATTTTATGCCGACTGGAATTAATTTAGTGCGGGTGAATTGACTCAGACACCGTTTTTTTTTTTCCAGCCTCAAAAGGAAATTAACACGCATTTCTATCCTACATTGCAAAACTTATGCATTTGGTTCTGTTCATTAGGTGAAGTTCCGGGTCCAAATCAACACCTTTCTACTGCCGTCATTCCTAGGTAACAAGTAACCCATGACCAAGAGGCAAGCTGATCCAAATCTGTTAGCCGTTTCGAATTGATTCAGACGCCGTCCTTAACATGAATTTAACTCATTTGAATTCCATTCAATTCATGTGAAGTACGTCATCTGAACTGGGCCTAAGAAAGCAAGCCGACTATTATAACCCTTCACCTATTTTTTTGTGCTTAAGAGTTAAAGGGTTATGGAATTTACTTGGTTTTTAGCCTCAAGCTCAAGTTATATCGCTTTGAAACGATTATCTTTTAAGATCCCTACGTACTAGCACTGTATAATGATTGGAACGAGGGTTGGAATAATTTTACTCCCGTTTTGTCCAAATTCGTGTCCGTGCCTTTAGGCGAGGGAACTTATTAGAATTTGGGCAAAACGCAACTGAAATTATTCCCTAATTAACAATTATTCCACGAGTGCGCGTTGGATATCAGATGGTAGATTGCCAACGAGGAGCGTAGTGCCGAGTTAGCTATAATCATCTGGCTCGAAGTCGCTTCTATGTTTCTTTCCTTGGTCTTTGGAAAAACACTGCAAATGGCAAAGAAGCTCGTCAAGATGATCGGGTGCAGGCATGTTTGTTATCATATTTGTCGAAGGAATTACTCATTTTCTCTTAGGCAAAACATCGCGAATCTCTGCCATTCGATTTTCGTCTCCTTAACTGTGTACTACGATTAAACTTTCAAACACTGACTAGAATCCTCTTCGATAAGATTACGAGTTAGTTTCTTCATCGCCTTCGCCTTAAACGCAATTTAAAATGCTGAAGGACAAAGTCAAAATCTAAGTCCTCAAGGTTGATAGACGTCTTGTAGCTTTATTTCAACCTTTTTTCCGAGGTAAAGAGATTTAGAGCTCCGAAATGAGCATTTTCTTTGAAATTTTGGTCCGTATAGCAAGTTACGGACCGAAAATTGACCAATCGCATGGCGAAAACAGACTCAGCCAATAATAATGGCTCATATACCATGATGACTAAGCCAGCCAGAGCTCGAGAATTAATTGCATCATCCAATGATTCAGTCTTTAATAATAATATATATATTTAGCCACAGCTAAAAGCGAAGCTCCCATTGATATTTTATAACTTAAATCAAACAATAATTTTGTATTCAACAAATCAGTTATTATCGTAAGGGCACATTCGTGTGACTTTTGAGGGAAAAGCTAAGTGATTTTGGAGTGAAACAAATTTTGTATCGAGTTGATAGCCTTATATGTACACCCAAAAAATAGTCTTCGGTCGCATTTAAGAGCAATGATGGCTCTTGATCACAGTAGATAAGGCGTGCAAAACAAATTCTTGGAAAACAAATCAGACCGAATTTTTTGCGTTCGAAAAGTTTACAAATTCTTGCCAATAAATCTGGGTGCGTGCAAGCCAATCTTTTATTTTTTATACACCACATCTGAGGAGAAAGAGTACTATGAGGCGCTGTTTTTATCATACAGACCTCATACAATATTTAGTATTCCACAATTTTTCAAGACAAATCGCATTCATTCAATATTCAGGACGATCGAGGCACGCGTGGACTTTTAATTAGCGAAACCGTTCAAAAAATTTCCAAAATCACCTATACGGCCAGCCGGTTCTAACTTTTGACAAGCGCCAAATTTGCGAAGAAATTTCAAAAGAGTTACGCTTCAACGTGATAAAGAATTTATTGAGTCTATTTTTTATTAACGGTTTTATAACGATGTGTAATCTTAAAAAGCGTTTGATACGCTTGGCATTTTGAGTACTCCTGCGAGCGATGTTTATGAACGCCTGAAAACAAACGGCAAAGCGGTGAAAATTACACTTTTGAGACTACCAAAAATCAATAAAGAAAAATAATTCGATAGAACATTTACAGAGACAACAATTTTCATTCACGAAAACAAATGAGTATTTAAGTGTGTCTAAGAATCCTCAAGTCTTTACTAGTAAGCTTAAAGTTTATGTTTTAAGCCGCCGGTTTCCCGGTGTTGGCTGTTTTCAAAGATGAACTCACGACAAGAAAACCGTTCAAAGCTTTCTTTCTACCGCCAAAATTATAACTAAATATTCTTCGGAAAGTTTTTTCTTTCTATTTAAGGTGAATTAATATCGACTAAAGGCTTTTTAAAGTTCTGTAAGCTTAAGCTTATATCAAACCTCATACTAGGTCAGATCAGTGTCTCAGTCAAATCTTAATACAAACGTGCATAAACTAGCTTCATTAAACTGCGCAGCTGGACTTCATGAAATTAGATTTAAATACAATAATTACTCAGGCTTACCATATTTCGTGATGCAGCTCCTGAAAGCTATCAAGTAAGGCAAGAATCGCTTGAGCCTTTATAATTCTCGTACGCATCCAGCAAGGTGAAAAACAAAAACGATGCCATCCGAAATCGGATTATCGGCTTTGACAAGCGACGCATTTTTCAACCAAAAACCCAATAAACAAACCAGCCATGAATAAGAGAACACTCTTGATAGCAGCTGTATTTCATTTTGTTCATCCAGTGGAAAAAAACATCACAAGTTGACTCAAAACTCTGTCAGCTTCAGCTGTCAAAGTAAACAACTTTTAAGATGCTGCATAAATTTTACGCATGAACTCACCTGTCAAATTTTAACCAATCAGAACATAAAAATTGGACGTGGAGCGTGACCAACACGTGACTATGGTAAGAAAAGGTCTTCCCCGCCTGTATTTTAAAAAAAACTGGCTGAATTTTTGCGTCTGAGGTCAGTTTGAAATCAAAATCGTAATAGTGCGGGGCGATACTGACATAAACACAACATATTTGATATGAATTTAAACGTGAGCCTGCGATCATTTGAAAACGAGTAAATTGTCAGCGGATAACTTCAAAAAATACTCGACCTCGATGGGTCGACACCTGAGCCCGCCATTCGGTCAGGTGTTAGTGGTCAGCGGATACCCTGTTTTGACAGCTGTCAATTGATGACAACATTGATATGCAATCAGCTTTCTCCTGGGCTCCCAAAGTAGCTAGAAAGTGTGAGAGTAAACATTGGTATTCCTGTGGTGCGGACGGTCGGTCGGTCGGTCACGTGATTACCAAATTTTCTGGGATGGGTAGATTTCCTTAGCTATGGGGCTCCGCCCACGCGCGCGCTTCGCGCGCGCGTGGAGCTCTGCTATAAAACAATCCCCCGAAGGGAAGGTGAATAGTGGTGGATATATCTAGCGCTGTCCACCGACCCTGAGGGGGGGGGTAGTTGTTTTAGTATTTACCAAATCAGTTGGATAAAAATCACACAGAACTTTTGGTAATTAAAAGACGTCACTTAGTTATAGTTTGTTTATTTTGCAATTGACAGTGTTTCGGAGATCAATTATATGATTTTGTTGAAATTCAGTAAGAAAATTTTTTTTCCACCGACCAGTTTTTGTATTTTATTTTTACTCCATCCTATAGACAATACATTAGTTGTACAATACTTATTAGTACAAGGTTGTTTAAAACTACGTGCACATGAGAAAAACAAAGAATGGCGAAGGGCACATTATCGTAAAACTAATTATGACTCCACCGACCAGTAAACGCCGACAAGCCAGATTTTGTCTCTATCTTGGTATTTGTGGGTGCAGCTGTTTCATGTACCTCTAAAATTTCATCTTTCGACGAGAAGCCATTTTGAATCCCGCCCCAAAACAGTGAATATCCAAGGATAGTCCGAGTTACGGGAGCTAATCAGAACGCGCGAAAATCGCTATCCACTGATTTGGTGAATAGTAATAGGGATTATAACATAGAGGATGAAACTGCAATCGGCGACAAAATTGTTGACATTGTACTCAAATAGGGTAACTACAGAGAAGAAAAGAATCCACATACCCCCTCCCGCCCTCTATTCAAAGTTGGGGGGATGGGGGAGGAAAAGCTTTATTAACCCCTCTGGAAGTCAGTAAAGTATCAGAAAGCACCTCTAGGGCGAAGTGTCTCAACTAATTTTGCCGCCGATTGTGGTTGATGCTGATTGACCGACTAAAGAAGAGGATTTCTATAAATCACGAGAGTCCTTTTGACAATTAACAAGGTATGTTTATTTAGATGATATGTCGTACATCAGAATTTGAGACAAGTTGGTTTGCTGGATTTTGGACAAGATCCAAAATTACCAAGGAGGTGCTAGCGTGATCAATTATTGTAAGTTAAAAAATTCCTTCAAAATCTTTCCTAGTTCATTGCTGATGCATCTTTCTAATTCGAAGAAATCACGGATAAGTTAAGTACAGATGGCAATGGGCTTTTTCTTAGTACCGAAATAAATTAAGAGACACAAACACCACGCATGTCGTTAGCCAAGCAAAATATTTATTGCATTCCTTTTAGAGAAAACACGATGGCTGGCAATTTTCATAGCAGTTGGCTGTTTTAAGAATAGCCATTTATAATAGTCGAGTTTTATCTTCAGTTTTATTATTATTTTTTACTTTTACACATATCACTTAGCATGGTCGTTCAATGAAAGTGCCATTTAAGAATGAAAAACATTGAGAATCAACTCAAATTACTCGAATCAAGGATACTGTCATTTCTTTGCTAGTGTGGTTGACATTAAAGACTCCGCGTTGTACATCATCGTATGCCAAATTCAGTCATCAGGGTGATCGTTAACATCCTCAGGTAGTCTGTAAGAAACAAACCCAAGTGTTATTTGTCTGGAACGAAGGACACATGCTAATTTTTCAGATTTCAGTCAACTCTCTCTTACCGGACATCATACTTAGACGGATACTTGATGCCTGTCACAAAGATATCCGTCTTTTAATGAGATAGAGTTGACTGTACTGAGGATTTCTTCCAATGTTCATTATGCATTTTTTTTGCAAATTTTCAAAACAAGGTGTTGAGAATTTGTAATCAACTAGTATAGCACGCAAGTGAATAGTGCTTTTCGCACGCGCTGGTTGGCTAGTTACACTATTGACCTTTGAGCAGCCGAAACGGATTCAAACAAAATAGCTTTCCATTTCGCCTCGGATTCCGCAGAAAAAGATTTTTTTCTGTGAGAAAGCGTGGCGGATTTTCTACAACGGCCGCTTTTATACTACGGCAATGCGATAATGCGTCTATGGCCATTTTGAATTTTGCATAAGCATTGTTTTCAATTTCTCTTGGGACTTACAATCGCCTTAAGAGAACTTGAAAACAATGCTTATGACAAAGGCCGATTGGATACTGCCTTTTTCGGTACTTGTGATCGCCATCTTAACCGCAATCGTGAATTTTGCTGCAATTCAGAGTAACTAATTTTTCGCGCTCGGCTTTTAAGATATGTTGAAATAAAGGATTTTGCAGCATTCAAGGGCATTTTAAATGTTTCTTGAATTAACAAGTCAAGAAAAGTCGCATTTAAGCTTAAAAAAGACTTAAACTGATGTCAATCATGAAGTCATATGCTTAAAACCAGTAACCAGAGTCGGCCACAAAATTTGGGCAAAACTTGTTTAGGGAATAGACCATCAGCCTGTTTAAGGTGCAGGTTATTTGTGTAAACCAATCGCGTTCAAAATATCGAAGATCAGAAACCTTCACAGGGGTGGCAGGCATTTACCTGACTTCAAGAGAGGGTTACTAAAAAATACTAGCTTACTATGTTCGCTATATTCCTGTAGCCTTTTACTTCATAGGAAGCGGACCTTTTAAGAAGAACTATTTCCACGGGTAGACAGGGA
>NC_133207.1:20629317-20631817 GCF_958299795.1 Porites lutea | reverse complement strand
GGTGAATCGATCCGTGTAAACTTCATGTCCTGTCAAAACCAAACCACAGTCATTCGAAAACATTGCGTACATTTTTAAAGCAATGTAATTGCTGAAAATTCATCACGCAAAACAAAATGGTTCACGAATCACGTTTCAAATCTGTTGATGTCACCCTTCATTCACCTAGGTCACGTTGAAATAAAAAATTTGTTCACGTGGACATGTCGGTTCAATTTCCTCCGTCTTTTCGAGTCTGGTCTTTCGACTCTAGTGGGAAACGATTTTAATGAAAAAATTTTAAAATTGTGATTTTAATCACTAATACAAAATTTTTTAAAATCATGATTCACCAGAAATAAATCGCCTAATCATGCTTTACATAACTAAATAGTGTTGGAGACCCTCTACACTGACAAAAGACAAACTTGAGAGGGAGATGTCCGAAATTCCAGGTGAGCCAAAGCATTCCTGAAAATGGCTGCGCTTTTCTGACTTCTTTACCACAAAAACAAAATCTTTTGTAAGTTGAAACAAACAAGCAAGTTTCACCAGCCATAGACTACGAGTAGTCCCCATTTTTCCTCAGGGATAGTAGAGCGAGCGAAATGCGGGCGCGCGTAAAAATTACCCACGCGAGAAAAGGCGACACGCGGCGGGGAGTCGCCTTTTCTCGCGTGGGGTGATTTTCACGCCCGCTCGCGTTTCGTTCACTCCACTATCCCTGAGGAAAAATGGGGGACTACTCGTAGTCTACACCAGCCATTGTCTGGCAATTATCAACAGCAACATCGGCGGGGCCGCTTCATTTTTTCATTAGATTCTCAAAGAGATCGGTAGTGTGTCATAATGGGTCCCATTATGGCTCTTGTAGATATTTAATTTATTTAATTTCAGATTCCCTGTTTGAAGTCTACTTATACGTACGTAAGTTTAACCATTAAACTAACTTGATTTGGAAAGCAAAAAGAGGAAAAATTTGAGGTTCATAAATTGCTTAGAGCGCGTGCTTGCCTTATATAAGTCCTATTGAGCTGCTAAGAACAAAATCTTTATTTACGCACGCCCGAAGAAAGATTTTCTTCATGAAGACGTGTTCAGCTGTGTTTTTCGCCTCTTTTCCTAAGTACTAAGTACCCATAAATCGATGGCCATGATACTGAAGTTTTCTAGCATTTTAGAAGTTGAGCTTGTTGCCACTCATCCAACAGCAAAAACGGGGAAAATGTTTCGCAAAAAACAGAGCCTGAAAGACTGACATTCCAGCTGACATTCAGCTGGAAAAAGACCACAAATTGGTCTGTGTCAGGAAATATCTAATTTGTGTTAAGTGTCCTCCCTATGAAGTACAGTCTGCCTTCCTGTCTCACTCTGGCTATAAACCACACGACAAACTAGATTGCTTCTAGGATTGTTCGTTTAATATATCTATAGAATTTTCTTTTTTCTCTTGTACCTGCCTCGAATAACCTTCGCTATTAAAATTGCGGGCACAAGCTTTGTAAGCTATATTTAATTTAAAATAAACTTGTTAAGGGAAAACTGGTTAAGTGCGTGATTTGAGTCTTTTACTATAAACAGACAAAAATTTCGCAGTTAAGGAAAAATAGTTAAGTGCAAGATTAGTGTTTTTTACCATGAACAGAGAGAAATTTCGCAGTTAAGGAAAAATTGTTTAGTGCAAGATTTGAGTCTCTTTCCGAACAGACAGAAATTTCGCAGTTAAGGAAAAATTGTTTAGTGAGAGATTTGTGTTCTTTCATGTAAACAGAGAAATTTTGCAGTTAAGGAAAAATGGTTAACTGCGAGATTTGAGTCTTTTACTATAAACAGACAGAAATTTTGCAGTTAAAGAAAAATAGTTAAGTGCGAGATTTGTGTTCTTTCATGTTAACAGAGAAATTTCGCAGTTTAGGAAAAAATGGTTAACTGCGAGATTTGAGTCTTTTACTATAAACAGACAAATTTCGCAGTTAAGGAAAAATAGTAAAGTGCGAGATTTGAGTCTTACTATAAACAGACAGAAATTTCGCAGTTAACAAAAAATAGTTAAGTGCGAGATTTGTGTTCTTTCATGTTATTATACAGAGAAATTTCGCAGTTAAGGAAAAATGTTAACTGCGAGATTTGAGTCTTTTACTATAAACAGACAGAAATTTCGCAGTTAACGAAAAATAGTTAAGTGCGAGATTTGTGTTTCTTACTATTAACAAAGAGAAATTTCGCAGTTAACGAAAAATTGTTTACTGCGAGATTTGTGTTCTTTCATGTAAACAGAGAAATTTCGCAGTTAGGGAAACATGGTTAACTGCGAGATTTGAGTCTTTCACTATAAACAGACAGAAATTTCGCAGTTAAGAAAATAGTTAAGTGCGAGATTTGTATCAGTGTAATTAATATGTATTTAGAGTAAAACCTCGCGATTGACTAATTGCAAAATTTTGCTTCGTATATATGAGTGAGTAAAAAACTCGCAATTAATTAATTGCGAAGTTTCACTCTGTATATATACAGAGTCGTT
>NC_133207.1:20454317-20624317 GCF_958299795.1 Porites lutea | reverse complement strand
TTTTACACGGTAGTCATGGAATTCTCCAAATGAAATTAACATTCAAATAATGTGAAACCACATCCTGTGCAAAAAATTCGCATTATTATGGCACTGCTTCGACTGTGCACCTTAACTCGTATATAGGTTTAGTACATGACTTCCTCTTATTTACTAGGGTGCTTAAAATTCACTTTACTTCTGCCAGTTTTAATGCTTTAAGATTCAGCTTGAGTGTGGTCAAGGTAATTCTCGTTTTTCTTTTTTTTTTCAGAATCAGGTTTTTCCCGATTACCCCGATTAGCACAGCCACAAGTTATAGCGGAGCTCTACAGGTGCGCTAGCGGAGCCCTTTAACTGAGAAAATTTGGTCCTCTATCCATCCGAGAAATTGACCATACGTCACTTGACCATACGTCCGTCTGACCGTCCGTCCGCACCACAGGGCAACCAATATGAAATCTCACACTTTCTAGCTAGTGTGGGAGCCTGCAACCTGATATTGCACATCCATAATTTTGTCAATTGACAGCTGTCAAACCAGGATATCTGCTGACCAGTATCGCATAAGCGTATCGAGGTGTTGACCCTTCGAGGTTGCGTGTTTTTTTGAAGTTATCTGCTAATAGGTTTCTAGTTTTCAACTATCGCAGGCTCAAATCCAAGTAAATCATAATCATTATTATTATTATTATTATTATTATTATTATTATTATTATTATAACTTAAAAACCTACCGTTCTCTTACTCAAAACTAAAGGCAGGAATTCCTTGTATGTAATCACTTGCAATTGTGCTGCGATGATTCTCCTGGTCTCCTGATAAATCCTTTCGGGTCCCCACCTTGTTCTTCTCTGGAAAATAGTGGCAATGCGGTTGTGGTGGCGCACGAATATGGTATGAACTGAACTGAGACCTGAAAGTTACAAAATAACCCTAAACTGAAGCTTCTGTGTTGAAAAAAGTCAACTTTTGGCATATTTCACTAAGGCCATTGAACATCAAAGCAATACGGTTCCCACCTTGGTTCTCATTATTCCTTGTGTCTCCAGCCGCAAAACACGGTCTGTTTGGATCTAGCGATGGACAAAAACTCTCCGGGGTCTCGGTACGTGCAGGTCCCAAATCCATAAACCTCTCACCATCTGGATGCTCCATGACTCTTAGTAAGCCATTTGGAGCGCGAAGCGAGTCAGTAACCTCCTCAATTGATCCATATACGTTAGAAGCGTCAATGTAGGCTGTTAGAGTGTTTGTATGCTCTCGAGTGGCCAGTTTGCAGAAGGAGGTTGACTTGCTAGGAGCATCCCTCTCCAGTTCGAGAAAATCAACTTCCCGATTCCGGAATATCGCATCGCCTATGGGAATTCTTATGTTGATGCACTCAGGATTTCTGGTGGGTGGCTCGCAGTTAATGCCTTGGCCCTGAGCCAGAGTAAAATCGTGATCCATAAACTGTGCAAAAACCATAGCCATGTGGGTCAGTATTGTAGAGTTCGGATTGGTTCGGTCCACGTTGCTCCCATGGGCAAATCGACTTACGTCCCGCGCGTTCGGAAGCTTTCTACCATTTCTCGCTCGGCGAAGAGTTGAGATGCCATCTCCATAATCAGCAGGTAAAAGTCGGTTGAATGTTGTATTGGCTGCCCCGTAAGAAGGATTACGTAAATTGTTGCACGTTCCATCAATGGTTCGAAATGGTGCATTTGGATCACATTGTATGTTGATTGCAGTTACAGGGTAAACATTAATCGCTGCGCGGACGAGTTTTCTTCTGCACATCCTCTTTCTTACATTCCTGATAAGCAGACAAAGAGATAACAATAAAGACCGCGAGAGAGTTCAGAAAACAGGTTTAAAAAGTTTGGATCAATTAAGGTTTCTGGGAAACTGCCCACCTACCCTTCCCCTAACCCAACATTTTGCCCCAAGTGAGACACAAATGTTGACTCTGAGTTGGGGGACGGGTAGGTGGGCAGTTTCCCAGAAACCTAGTTTGGGTCCAAACGTTTTTATTCACCTTAACTTGTAGGAAAGTTATTTCTAGTAGATTTGTTTTGACGATGTAGATATAGTGCCATGGCAAGGATAGCTTGAGAAGTTTTCTAGCATCTTGAGGTAGGTTTAGTGATTCATAACCCAGGGTTCTAGAATTTAACGATCCGTTTGCCGGTTTGCGTTCCGCGAAAGCGAAATATCGCGGAATTAACTTATCATGACAGGCCCAACCGAAATTCTGCCCTCACTGGCTCCTTACGGAAACGTATTTTCTCATTTTTGTAGCCATCTGTGAAATAGAGTATAGCGCTGTTTATTACAGCGACCTACTTCAACGGTCCGCAGATTGTTTGTTTCTCTTCCTCTTTTTTTTCTATTTTTTTTTTTAACCGATTACATGGGTTAAATTACTTACAAAGGGAGTCTGCCGTTGATGTTCAACAACCTTTGAATCCGTCTTTGTTTGCAGAGTTCATTAAAGAGACACGTGCTGCATCTTTCACTCCTTTTCGCTGTCAGCCAGTCGGCGTCACTGATAAAGCTCTTTCCTCCGTGTACAAATGCCTGGTAATACTTTCTCATGGCTGTTTGTCGTTCCCTTTTTCGGTTCCTTGGTCTCACGTATATATTCTTGCCAATAATGTTGGCAAGACGCCTAGCCTCACTTACTATTTGGCATTTTTTGTAAGGTGGAATATTTCTTGCTGCCACTGTAACCTCGGCTAACGTCTTCTTGTCGGTTTCACCAAAATCATCGTCGTCCTCTTCAGACAGGTTGTCGTCGCTAATTTCATCTAAAGCAGCGATCTCATCCAGCGTTCCGATTTCGGGTTCGGCTGTTTCCATGTCTTCGACAGAGCCTTTATGATCAGGTAACTTAGAGGACGCCATTCCCAGGCTCAACAATACCACTAACTGACGTACCAGAGAGCGGCTCGTCATGTTTAACTGAAGTGGATACACGATCATTATGTTAGTGTATGACGAAAATCAGCACAAAATGATAATGGTGATAAAAACTGACTTTCTGGTGTCATCATGACGCCGTTGTTTAGGTATAGAGTCTAACAGGGTAATAGTATATTGTAATAAAGCCAAGGAATCACAAGTCTCAGTCTACAATATGATATAAACTAATGTTTAAGTAGCCTTAAAGTAAAAGAAAAATTTTCAGCCGCAACAGTCTTTCCTAATCAGTTGTCATTCATTTATTCTCAATCCACATTTAGCGAAAATTTTGAGACGGTCGGTTGGTTTCCACACGTGTTACATCATAGGTAACAGAAGATCAAGCCACAAAACGACTTTTTTTGCACTTTTTTGAGCTTGGAAGTGCCAAAAAGAGAAGGGCTAATTATAACCTGTTGATACCCCACCTACATTTATTTTTACTATTTCCACATTACTTTAACAATCTTTATCAAAATTCAACATGGCGGCCATAAGATTTAGAGCAGGAGGGAGTATTTAAATGATAATTTCCCAGGGCAGATTTCATATTTGTCTGGTTCTCGAGTTGACAATCCAGTCGTTATGATAATTTTAAAAGGTTGATAGAATAATTACTGATTGATTGACGATTGATTGTTTCTGTATTGAGTTCACTGATTGACCGATTGATAATAAAAGCAAAATTAAGCTCGACATGCATGGTCGGTTCTTGGTTCAAGTTCTCTGAGTATGACCATATAATATCAACTTCAATGGTAATCACAAACTTTTTTGTTTAACTCCGCAGAATTTTAAGACTTTACAAATTGTGGAGGAGGGAAATCAAGAATGAGGAGCGAAAATATTAAAATTGTGGAGGAGGGAATAAACAAAATTGAGGAGGGAAACGTGGTAAAAAAAGATAGCTTGCTTTCTTTGACTATTTTAATAGATTTCTTTCAAATCGCTGTGTATTTGACTCTTTTTGTTTTAAACGGTATCTCGTGTCTGATTTTATTGCTAGCAATTATTAGTCGCGTGTTTAATCAATTGATCCTTGTTAAGTTATTTGTTTTATAATAAAACGTCAAGATGCTCCCTTGAGGTTTTTCCTGTAGAGCTAATTTGTATTCAACTTTGGGCTTGTGAACTTGCATAATTAACTGATTAACCGTGCGTGAAACGCTGAGACTTTAATAGTTTTTCATTTCCTCGAGATAGATAGGAGAAAACGGTTTTGTAATAGTCAGACAAAATTGAAATAGAGTTTTCAGCTCCACTTTGTGTATATGTGTGTTTGTTTTTTTTATGTATCCAAGTTTTAGAGCTAAATAAGAGAAATAAACTGAATTGAAATAAAGTCTTTTCAACTCCACTTTGTGTATGTGTTTTGTTTATATATGTGAGTTTTAGCGCTAAATAAGATATAGAAAGCCGTTTCTCGCGTTGCTAGGTGATCGCTTCTCTTATTCCTTTTAATAGACGGTCTAAAAACCGAGCTCACGTTAGTCACCGGGCAAGTCTAGGCAAGTCTATTGTTCCTATTGAAGTAGAGTGACTTTCATTAGTAAACCTATACCGAATTAGTATGCGGGAAGGCACTGACTAGGCACTTAATTAATATGGAGGAGCGCACTTGTTTTCTCTAGGATAAAACAATGGGTGACGTCATTGACTAGACCTAGCTAGACCTTGCTAGACACCAACGGGGCTTATCTTTCAACATAGTATAGGTCACATTTACGGGGGATGTTTAATTTACTTGGTAATACATGTAAAATTGGCTCAGGCTCTTCATAGAACAATTCGCATCGTGTTTTCTTTGATCGGGTTGACACTCGACCCGATCAGGAGTTCTCAGAATATACAGAAAATTAAGATTCATTTAAACAAGCAAAACAATAACCTGTATTTTTGCTCAAGGTCTTAATTGTTTTAATAGAAAATTTGTTGCCTTTTTTGAGCTTGTTTTGCACAAGAAGGTGGGAATGGCTTTTATTTTCCTCAAAAATTTCTATAACCCATTGTCACTTACATAATGTCATATCGTAACCACTGCAATACAATTGGACAGGGAAAAATGATGCACAACATGGCCAAGTGTTTCACTCCAATTCTCATCAAGACGGAAAATGATCGAGAGGATAAACTAACAAAAAGACTAATTATATGGAAAAAACCCCATCTCAAACCATGCAATACTTTTCCAAATGGTCAATGCAACGAGGAAGTGTAATGAAACGTACGTCCAGGATCGATCTTGTTAGCAAAAATTTGCTAGCAAATTTTTTTCGCAATTGGCGCAAAAGAAATAATTGAGAAAAAATTATGTCAGAAAGTCACATACAAATATCGCAAAAATAACAAATCTAACAAGAATCAAGACTTAGAAAAAAAAAGACGCCAAGAAGGACCCCGAAATGTCCGCAAATATCGCAAAAATCGCAAAAGTACAAAAGGTTCTCTTGCTAGCTGAAAACACCTGTGAAAAATATTGCAAAAATAACAAATCTAACAAAAATGAAGACTAAGAAAAAAAAAAGAAGCCAAGAAGGACCCCGAAATGTCCGCAAATCACAAGTATCGCAAAAATCGCAAAAGTAACAAGAATTTTTCTTGCTAGCTAAAAACACCCGTGACAAATATCGCAAAAAAAAAAACAAATCTAACAAGATTCAAGACTTGATTCAAGACAAAAAAAAGCCAAGAAGGACCCCGAAATGTCCGTAAAATATCGCAAAAATCGCAAAAGTAGCAAGGATTTTTCATGCTAGCTAAAAACACCCATGGCAAATATCGCAAATATCGCAAAAATAACAAATGTAACAAAATTCCAGACTTAGGAAGAAAAGAAGCCAAGAAAGGCCGCGAAATGTCCGCAAATATCGCAAAAGTAACAAGAATTTTTCTTGCTAGCTAAAAACACCCGTGACAAATATCGCAAAAAAAAAACAAATCTAACAAGATTCAAGACTTGATTCAAGACAAAAAAAAGCCAAGAAGGACCCCGAAATGTCCGTAAAATATCGCAAAAATCGCAAAAGTAGCAAGGATTTTTCATGCTAGCTAAAAACACCCATGACAAATATCGCAAATATCGCAAAAATAACAAATGTAACAAAATTCCAGACTTAGGAAGAAAAGAAGCCAAGAAAGGCCGCGAAATGTCCGCAAATATCGCAAAAATAACAAGGATATTTGTTGCTAGCTAAAAAACACCCATGACAAATATCGCAAAAAATCGCAAAAATAACAAATAACAAAATTCCAGAGTTAAAAAAAGAAGAAGCCAAGAAGGGCCCCTAAATGTCCGCAAATATCGCAAAAGTAACAAGGATTTTTCTTGCTAGCTAAAAACACCCATAGATGACAAATATCGCAAAATCGCAAAAAATAACAAATCTAACAAGAATCAAGACTTAGAAAGAGACGAAGCCATGAAGGGCCCCGAAATGTCCTCAAATGTGGCAAAAAACGCAAAAGTAACAAGGATTTTTCTTGGTATTAAATTAAAAACACCTAGTAACAATATCGCAGAAATAGCGAGAGAAACAAAATAAACTAAATTGTAGACAAGGGCTACAGGCTACAATTAGTGAACTTCGATAGCAGAATCTGTAGAAGTGCTTTTCTGGGAGAGGAGGGAGGGGAACGGTTAGGGTTTTCGTTTCAAACACCGATAGTAAGGTCTTTACTGTGGGATGTATAATTAACAGCAGTGGCGAGTACAATAATTTACCCCGGGTTCAATAAAATCTTCTTATGGAGATTTGTGATAAAGAAATGACAAACCAAGATCGTTTCCTGTTTTATGTTTTAAATATTTGCGATTTAAAGAATAAGAAGATTGCAAAAAATCGCATATTGCATGCTTAGGATTTTCATCCTAGTAAAATGTCAATGTTACAATTTCGTCAAAAGAAGGAAAATTCAGTTTAAAAAATAGCCAAATAATTGTGACAGTAGGCTTGTCATAGCGCTTTCTTAGTAGAAATTTAGTGTTCTGCAGTATGCCAATAATGGGTCAGACTGTATCTGTGACAATGTAATTTTCATTTTTTGGGTTTTTTATAACTTCAAACGTCCGCAAAGGGTATTTCTTAAATTAGAGGTTGTAAGTGAACCAATCCTGTTATGACATTTTGTATTTGTATGGCCTACGTCTTTTGGTCTCTTTTCTCGGTGGTTTTGTTATAATTGTTCATGATTCATGAGTAATAGAACGAAGCACACATAAATGCACAATTGAATCAATTGTTATTTTAAAAAAATGGATTAGCGTACACATTTAAATAACATTAATTGGGGTGGTTGTTGTTTAACTATAAGCCTTGATTTAAAAGGGAAGGATTACCAAATCACTGGCAATCCCTGTTTAAAAAACTTTGGGTACTGCACAGCAACATTCATGTATAATGCCCGTTTTCTTTCCCCCAATGTGCTCTTCTTGATATTTTGGAACGATTGTTGTGGTGGGTTCTTGACCATGAAAAGTTCTGCTACCACACCCTTTTATTCGTTAAAATTTGCCCCCTTCTGTGGGCGACACTCCTTTTCATGCATTGTAGTTGTATGTTGATGGAAGAACGAAGCATACACAGATTGGTATTACAGTATTTTGCTACTGTCAGTACTTATAAATAGTGTCACGTTTGTGACTGATGATTTCATTTTCGCGAAAATGGAACGCATTACAAAATTACTGGACAAGAACGTATTCCAGTTAAGATAACCATTATTTAGTATTAGGGAAAAACAGGGATGCGTGGGTGTTCTTGGCCCCTTTCTTGCCCTTCAACAATTCTAGCCTATTCTTGTTACTCTAGCCAATTTGTGGCATTTTGCCATATTTCGAGGCTCTCCTTGCCCTTTTCCCTTTCTAAGTGTAGAATTCTGTTAAATTTTGTTATTCTTGCTATTTTTGCCATATTTGTTGCTCAATCTTCTTGTTACTTTTGCGATTTTTGCGAAATTTGCGGACTTACTGAAGCCCTTTTTGACCTTTTGTCTTTCTAAGTGTAGAATTTTGTGAAATTTGTTTTTCTTGCTATTCACTTTGCCATATTTGTTGCTCAATCTTTTCACATAGGAAGAAAAATTCTTGTTACTTTTGCGAATTTCGCGAAATTTGCGGACATCTCGAAGCCCTTCTTGACCTCTTCCCTTTCTAAGTGTAGAATTTTGTGAAATTTGTTTTTCTTGCTATTCACTTTGCCATATTTGTTGCTCAATCTTTTCACATAGGAAGAAAAATTCTTGTTACTTTTGCGAATTTCGCGAAATTTGCGGACATCTCGAAGCCCTTCTTGACCTCTTCCCTTTCTAAGTGTAGAATTTTGTGAAATTTGTTGTTCTTGCTATTCACTTTGCCATATTTGTTGCTCAATCTTTTCACTTAGCAAGAAAAATTCTTCTTACTTTTTCGATTTTTGCGACATTTGCTATATTTCTTCTATACTTTTCTGAAAGCAGTTTTTTTTAAATCTTTTTTTCTAAAATTACGAAAACAATTTGCTAGCAAATTTTTGCTAACAAGAACGATCCTGGACATAAGTGCGGGAAGTGCCGCACTAGAATGTTTTATAATAATTAAAATTGTTTACCTAAACAATGGAGTAATCCCCCTTGTTTCTATCCGCTCGGTTATTTCTGTAATATAACGCTCGACGCAGACGTTGTTGTTGGTTTGAAACCGTTCCTTTTCCTTACTTGGCTGTCACAAAGTTAACATCTAATGTTCCTGAAAATCTGTTTGCGCTAAATGTTGCTCTGCCTGAATACCTGATATATACAGCTGGAATATACGCTGTACATAATTGTACTGGGTAAATATTCGTGATATTTTTAGCCTTCTTGCGTTCAAGATGTACTTCACATTTTTTTTTCCAGTTTATATAGCCTTCCAGACGAAATATCATCTACATGGATACAGCTCGGTTATATATTATAAGAGTGTGTGAACGACTTGATTCAAAAAAAAAAAAAAAATGCAGGGATTGCTTTAAAAAAAAAAAAACGCGAAAAGTCTCGGTTACGATTTGCCCAATGCTCAATACAATAAGGAAGTGTTCTGAAATCTCTTTATATTAGCGTTTCATATCGTTTTTGATTTCTTTTGGTTGACTGTACAGAGATTTCATATTGGTTTCAAACTTTGACCTTAGATATTTGAGTGTTCCTATCTTTCTGACGCACTTAATTAAGATGGCCAGTAATACGCATTTATTAGAGTATCTATGACTAGGAGTAATCGGAGCTCAGCACAGTGCGTTCGATAGGTTTGTTAGGCGTACAGGCGGGTATCAGTTGAGCAGGAAGATTGGAAGGTTCTTGCGATAGATAAATATGATTATGGCATATTTTGAACGTAAGGGTTGCGTACAACGAACCTCTAAACTGTTTACCATTATAAAAAGATTTTAAAAGGTATCGTATGGTTCGGTGTCAAGTGCTTGTAATCGGAGGAGACAGTGGCCAGAGTGCGTCGGGCGTGTAAATAGAACATTTTAACTTTTGTTTTATCTGGCGCGATTACTGCGCGCAGTTGTTCAAAGGCCGAATAGCGCTTAACCCGGGATTCTTTTTCTTTCTTCAAAAACAATTCTTCGGATAATTTTCTCTGTTATTCTTAAGAGCATCCAATCATCAACTTGTTGACAAAATGAATAAACTGAATTTACTTTTTTAAAAGCTTTCACATCTGAATTCAAATTTCGCACTAACTCTGTGAAAGCCTTCAGTGGAATATGTGTGCGGCTCATGTCAATAACTTTTCCCGTAATTTGGTCGAGCGTGTTGATTTCAGTGACTCGAGAGTGGCGCTACGGTTTATAAATTTTATAAATTTTAATTTTTTATATTTTTCCTAATAAATAACATAGAGTTAAAGTGTTCGTTTGCCTGGTGCCGAAAATATCACAAGTCATCATCAAATGGCGCCGCCAAGTTTCACATCTCGGTAGATTTACTTTATGGCACAACGGTTGCCGAGCTACACAACTCGGTAGATTTACTTTGTGACACAACGGCCGCCGAGCTACACAACTCGGTAAATTTACTCTGTGGCCTGACAATGGCTGCCGAGCTACATGACTCAGTAGATTTACTTTGTGACACAAAGGCAGCCGAACTAAACCCGGTTTGATGCATGCACCAGGAATCTTACACATTTTCCAACGACAGTGACGAACCATGCTGAAAAATATGAAGGCTTAATCCAAAGTAAAATTTAACAGCAAACTTCTGAAAGATGAACGCTTTGGAAGATTCAGCAAACACAGATCTATGTACTCTTTACAAAAATTCAGCAAACTTCTTAAAAGATGAACGCTTTACGAAGACAGAATATCAGACCTCAGCAAACCTTTGAAAGATGAACGCCGAAGACACACGAAACACCACGTGAGTTAGCGCGTCAGTGAAACAAAACGTAAGCAAGCACTTCAAAGTGAGGCAAATGTGTGTCGACGACGACGAAAATGCAATCTCAAAATAACCTCCCTTATTAATTGCACATGGCACCCAATAAGGCACAGAACACCCAACACAATTTAGGGGTTGCGTTCGAGGTAAGACAACGCAATAATACGTCTTTCTGTTAAATTGGTGACTCTTATGGGGGCAAAGGGGCGTCTCCTTTTCCTTTTTTGAAAAAGTCCCATACAGCGGGTTGAAACCACTTTCTTAAAGGGCTACTTTATAGGTGTAACTGAGCGGATAGAAACTGAGATGAATTATACCCCTTTCTGGGAAGGAAATTTTGTAAAAAAATGTGAAACAATTTTCTGAGAGCGGCACTTCAGGATATAAATCTAAAACTGAAATAGTGCGCTGTATAAAATAGCAAACAGGATGTTATTTTAAAAAAAGACGTTTTGACTTATTGAGTCATATTATTTTATTTCATTTCATTAGCTTCGCCAAAACAAAACATAACAAACAAACAAATAAACAGAAAGAACGTTGGCAGGGACACCGCAACAGCTGTGGCCAATTACAGCGGGCCCGGATACAAATAAAAAGAAAAAAAAAAGAAACATTTAAAAATCACAGCGATACAAGAAAGCTACAGCTACACACAACAAGTTATTGGACGAGACAAGGGACGAGCACTATTACATTTTAAACAGATTGACTTGAACGAACGTGGATCTTCACAATCATAGGAAAGAGATAACGTGGACTTCTAATAATTAAAAAATAACCGATTTAAAGGAAGCTAAGATCGATGAGCTCAAATCTAGTTCATCCGCTAAACAATTCCAAATTCTACTAGTTCTAATGAGAAACGATGTCTGGTGCGTAGTAGTTTTACATTTCTTAATTATGTATTTATTAACATTACTGGTTGAAGATCTAGTGCGTCTACCGTATTTGCGAACTTTAGGTACGACAGAGGAGTTCACGTTAACAAGACCGTGTGTCAATTTGAAAAAAAAAGGTAGATGTAAAAGTTCATACCAGTAACAAATAGGTATTAGGTTTAAAATTTGTGAACGAAACTTATATCTCATAGTTATTAGGAGAATAAGGCAGTTTTAAGATAAACTAAGTCGCGAGTCTTTGGATACGCTCAAGCTTGACAATGAGCTCGATGGACTGCGGGGCCCAAATTTGGGTGGCATATCCCAAATTAGGCCTAACTAGGGCTACCGTATCAGTCACAATTTCGAGCCCTGGTATAGTGTTCGTCTTATACCTCGTGTTCCTCTTTAAGTATTCAAGTATTTTATTAGCACGCGAAGATTGATTGAAATTCACGTAGGGTAAAAAAAAGATTGTTGGCTACAGATTTTTTTATAGCTTAGGTGATTACTGATGGAAAAAGTTTCCCTACGTTGTTTGAACTTACTTGTCCCGACTTGGACTCCACTGTTGGATTATAAGGCCTTCAATTACTCTGCGCTTGTGAAAAGTTGGGACGTACAAAGCACGGCAAATGTTGATATCGATTTTCAAGTGTAGCTTCATAAAGCAGCTAGCGAGAGTGGGAACCAATTTTATAACTAAGTATCAGGTATCAATTATGTGTCGTGCCTGACACCTTTAGAGCAATAAAATTGCATTTACCGGTCGGTTTGTAGGAAAATACCATCAGTGAAATGCTATTGATCACTCTATGGAATTTTGGGCCGTCGAAGGGTGCACTAATGTTCACTGCTGCAGGAATTGATAAAAAAAAAAACGGTCCCCGCCAAAATGGAGGTAGATGACGGTGCATGAAGGTAAGTGAAGGCTAATGGAGGTAGATGAAGGTGTAGGAAGGCAAATGAAGGCAAATGGAGGTAGATGACGGTGTATGAAGATAAATAAAGGCTAATGAGGGTAGATAAAGGTGTATGAAGGTTAATGAAGGCTAATGGAGGTAGATGACGGTGTATGAAGGTAAATGAAGGCTAATGGAGGTAGATGAAGGTGTATGAAGGTTAATGAAGGCTAATGGGGGTAGATGAAGGTGTATGAAGATAAATGAAGGCTAATGGGGGTAGATGAAGGTGTATGAAGGTAAATGAAGGCTAATGGGGGTAGATGAAGGTGTATGAAGGTTAATGAAGGCTAATGGGGGTAGATGAAAGTGTATGAAGGTTAATGTAAGCTAATGGAGGTAGATGAAGGTGTATGAAGGTAAATGAAGGCTAATGGAGGTGGATGAAGGTGTATGAAGGTAAATGAAGGCTAATGGAGGTATCTGACGGTGTATGAAGGTAAATAAAGGCTAATGGGGGTAGATGAAGGTGTATGAAGGTGTATGAAGGCTAATGGGGGTAGATGAAGGTGTATGAACGTGTATGAAGGCTAATGGGGATAGATGAAGGTGTATGAAGGTAAATGAAGGCTAATGGGGGTAGATGAAGGTGTATGAAGGTAAATGAAGGCTAATGGAGGTAGATGACGGTGTATGAAGGTAAATGAAGGCTAATGGAGGTAGATGGCGCTGTATGAAGGTAAATGAAGGCTAATGGAGGTAGATGACGGTCTATGAAGGTAAATGAAGGCTAATGGGGTAAATGAAGGTGCTTGAAGGTAAATGAAGCTAATGGTGATAGATGACGGTGTATGAAGGTAAATGAAGGCTAATGGTGATAGATGACGGTGTATGAAGGTAAATGAAGGCTAATGGGGTAAATGAAGGTGCTTGAAGGTAAATGAAGGCTAATGGAAGTATCTAACGGTGTATGAAGGTAAATGAAGGCTAATGGAGGTAGATGACGGTGTATGAAGGTAATGAAGGCTAATAGAGGTAGATGACGGTGTATGAAGGTAAATGAAGGCTAATGGGGTTAATGAAAGTGCTTGAAGGTAAATGAAGGCTAATGGTGATAGATGACGGTGTATGAAGGTTAATGAGGGCTAACGGGGTAAATGAAGGTGCTTGAAGGTAAATGAAGGCTAATGGAAGTATCTAACGGTGTATGAAGGTAAATGAAGGCTAATGGAGGTAGATGACGGTGTATGAAGGTAATGAAGGCTAATAGAGGTAGACGACGGTGTATGAAGGTAAATGAAGGCTAATGGGGTTAATGAAAGTGCTTGAAGGTAAATGAAGGCTAATGGTGATAGATGACGGTGTATGAAGGTTAATGAGGGCTAACGGGGTAAATGAAGGTGCTTGAAGGTAAATGAAGGCTAATGGAAGTATCTAACGGTGTATGAAGGTAAATGAAGGCTAATGGAGGTAGATGACGGTCTATGAAGGTAAATGAAGGCTAATGGGGTAAATGAAGGTGCTTGAAGGTAAATGAAACTAATGGTGATAGATGACGGTGTATGAAGGTAAATGAAGGCTAATGGTGATAGATGACGGTGTATGAAGGTAAATGAAGGCTAATGGGGTAAATGAAGGTGCTTGAAGGTAAATGAAGGCTAATGGAAGTATCTAACGGTGTATGAAGGTAAATGAAGGCTAATGGAGGTAGATGACGGTGTATGAAGGTAATGAAGGCTAATAGAGGTAGATGACGGTGTATGAAGGTAAATGAAGGCTAATGGGGTTAATGAAAGTGCTTGAAGGTAAATGAAGGCTAATGGTGATAGATGACGGTGTATGAAGGTTAATGAGGGCTAACGGGGTAAATGAAGGTGCTTGAAGGTAGATGAAGGCTAATGGTGATAGATGACGGTGTATGAAGGTAAATGAAAGCTTATGGAGGTAGATGACGGGGAATGAGGGTAAATAATGGTGAATTAAGGTAATAAGGGCTAATGGAAGTAAATGAATCGAGGATAAAGGAAAGTGGCTACTAATGTGAATTTGTTAGCGGCTAACTTAAAAACGGCTCGGAGCCATTCCTATATTTAACGCTACGTCCCTTTTCACGTGACGTCATGTCCGCCCCGATGGAGTCCGTAAACAATAAAAAACGACGTAGAGGCCATCTTGGTGTCCAAATACAAGTTACTGCACGTGGGGGTTGAAATCCTTTCTTATCTAGACGCTTGCATTTTCTGATGAATTTGCATAGCTGCTTGTAATGGGTAACTTGAGAAACACCATATTGGCTGACGGGTCTCCAAGAATAGTATTAAAGATCCTTATTATTCATTCAAAACATTTCCCAATTCTGATTGGCTAAAAGCACACACATAATTCACCATAACCAGTTACGGATGACCAAATTTGGAAAAACTTCAACTTCAACTTCAACTTTATTTAAATTTGAAAATATAGCAAAAGATACATTGGGACTGGCCTGCAGTTAGCGAGGCTATTCGGGGCAGGCCAGGCTACATAATTTACAACAAACTAGACAAATACAAAGAAATTAGGCGTTATATAAGTATATACATTTTACATTAAATAGATACGTTCTACTTAAATGCAAGGACAATAATTAAAGTGAAGTTTTAAAAATAAAATAAAATGAAAATAAAGGGCAAGAGAATTACTTTTTCATTTTCACGATGATCGTATCCACATCAAGATAGGAGTCTCCAGTTTCAAGGAAATGGAGTAGCATTTCTTTTAGTGATCTTTTAAAAGCTTTTTTCGGTCTTTCTTTAAGAATTTGAGGTATCCCATTTCCAAATTTTGACCCCAACACGCGAAAAAGCATTTCGTTTGACATTGAGTCGAGATTCTTTAGTATAAAAATGTTCAGAGGTTGAGGCACGTGTGTTGTAAGTATGAACACTAGAAATTCGAGAGAAGAGTTTCGAAATATTAACCGGAGCAGTGTTTTTATTTACATCATACATAAGACTACAAACGGATTCATAATATAGAGACTGCCCCAAGAGATAAGACCATAAGTTAGATAAGGTGTAATAAGTGACTGATAAATATTTAAGAGGGTGCAAGTGGGAACAATATGTCTTAATCTCGCAATTAGCCCAATTGTTTTACTTATTTTATTTGCAACAGAGTGAATATGGGTCTTCCAAGATAGATTTTCATCAATTAACAGTCCAAGATATTTAATAAAGTTTTTGCGTTCAAGGGTAACCTTTTTATTGCTTTCATTGTCAAAGATATTGACCTGGGGATCATAGTTGAGTTTTTTATGGTATGGACGAAAAATTACATAGTTTGACTTTTTAATATTCAGCGAAAGTTTGTTTGAAGTCAGCCAGTTATACAGGTTGTGTAATTCTGCATTTACTGTTAGTTCCAGTGTCTTTAAATCTTTATGAGCATGAAGAGCATTAGTGTCATCAGCAAAAAGGAAAAATTGGAGTCTGCTCGAACAATATTGGATGTCATTTATATAAAGCAAGAAGAGAAGTGGACCTAGGACAGAACCTTGGGGTACGCCGCAATTAATATTTAGTTTACTAGATATATGAGAGCCGATTTCAGTGCTTTGTGTGCGAACTTTTGTGTTTAACCAGGAAATGACGTCAAAAATGCAGACAGCTGAACAACCCTAAACGTGCACTATAGAAGGTGAACTTCACATCGATGGAGGTAAGCCTGTTTTAGCTTTATTTTTAAACTAGGAATTATTTTGAATGAATAATAAAACAATTATTGAATTCGGCTTTCGTATCATATGAAGAATTATGGAGATCGAAGAGGGTGTTATCGATAACACCCTCCTCGATCTCCATAATTCTTCATAAGATACTCAGCCTCATTCATTAATTGTTAATTAACTCGAGGTATGTTTTTTAACTGACATTTGCCAGTTTTCATCCTTACACATTGTTTCTTTTCACAAAATCACTCATAAATGTAGTGGAGATCACAAAGGTATAATGTGGCTGCTAAAATAAAGTCAGATACACAAAATGAAAAGCACGCATATCGTTCGTCAAGCAAAAAGTTTATTGTATTCCCTTCATACAGTACATGATGCATGACATTTTTTATATTAGTCTTTAGCTTTCATTACAGCCCCCTATAATAGTCGTTTATCTAGTCTACCCAGATAATTATCACGGATGTATTTTTTTCTGATTTGGTTGAATTTTAAAACTCCTCTACCTCTTCATATGTATTGCCTGGATCATCGTTAACATTGTTAGGTACTCTGCAGAAAAAAGAAAGTAGGATATCAAATTTATTCAACACTGCTACTGTATGAGAGCACAGAACAACACAGCGACTTGGATAACTCTGATAAATATCCTTCAGTGGAAGGTCGATACAATGCTCATTTCTCACGTGCACATCATGCGGCTTTTTTTTAAGAAAGCGCTTCATCACGCACTGTACTATTTCTCATATTGGCAAACCTTTGTACATCATGATAATTTGCAAGTTAGTTGTCTAGGTAGTTAGTTATCTTATTTGTTATATAGAATTAACTTTTTATTATAATTATTTATCAATGTAGTTGGCTCGAAGATATTAGCACTTCAGTGCTACACTGTAAATTCGAGGGTAAATAAAGTTATTGATTGATTATATTGATTATATTATATTGATTGATTGATTGATTGATTGGCACAAGTTGGTGAAGTTTCTAAATGTATCATATTTGCATATAATTAAATATTAAGCGGCTTTATGAACTACATTTTTAATTTCATTGTTTGTTTTGCAAAGAAAGTTCCGGCGTACAACCCTTTTTTAGGTCAAAGGCATACACAATCTGAGTGCAAAAATGTCACAGTACCTAAACCCAAGCCGAAAGGGCGAGTTTAGGCCGACTGGAACTAAATTTGGGCGGGCGAATCAGACACCGTTCTTTTTTCCGTCCATACTAAACTAAATTCAAAAGGAAATTAAAAAAACGCAAATTTCTGTTGTACATCATAAAATTTATGCATTTGGTTCTGTTCATCATGTGAAGGTGGGGGTCTAATTCCACGCCTTCCTACAGCCGTCATTCCTAGTTAACAAGTCACTCATGACCAACAGGCGAGCCGATCCAAAATCTGTTACCCGTTTAGCTGTTAAAAGATTCCTGCGGTGTTTTACCAATATGTACCGGATACTTTTATTCTAAGGGGAAACATTACATTAAGAGAGAGGAGAGGATTTCTTAGGCTTGAGAGGATCTTTGGACGGGGGAGGTACGTTCTTCCTTATATAAGCCATATAGGTACGTACGTGCCGCCCCATCGAGTAGGGTTTTTGGGCCCTTTTGGTCTGAAAACGGGTATACACTTTGTCCATTTTGGTCTGGAAACAGGTATGGTTTTTAAGGGAACTAGGGAGAGTATGAACGTATTTATCGTTTCAATTCCAAATGAATAAGAACGAAATAGAAATATGCGACTTCGAATTGCAGTTGAAGAATTTTTGGTTTGCGGTCTAATCTAAGTAATGACGGCAAAAAGTCTGCTTAAAGGCCAGGTTTGAAAACGGGTTGGAAAATGACATTGTTTAGTCTGAAATAGGGTCAGGATTTTGGGAACGAGGGGGCCCACTCCACCAAGAATTCCCAGGAGTACTCCTGGGATCTATGGGGGACTAACACCTCTGTCTCTGAGACTCAAGCAAAAGCGTCTCCAGTTTGCTGTCATTGCTCTCAGGCATACAAAGAAATAATCTCATATCTCCTCCTTTGACACCCGGTGGGCACAATGCATACATTTACGTAAGCTAACAAACCCCCGAAGTGGTTACCAGGGATTTAGGACTTAATACCAGGGACCTAAATACCGCGATGTGGAACAGTATAGGTGTTTGTATAGGTGAAATCTCCAGAAATTTCCCGTCCAATCCGCTGATCCAGGGATGATGTTTACGTGAACCTATTAAATGTCTGAAAAAGCAGCTTACCCATTGTCACTTTGCATCAGTGTTATACCCACGGCTTAAGACTGACGGTTGGTAGAGCACTGCATTTCACCCTTTTCTTACTCTGCTCTAGAACCTTCTTGCTTATAAATGGGATGTTGTCGGCATTGTCACAGAGGATTTTAGCAAATGTTGTTTTCCTAATTTCCCGTAGCATGGCAGCATTGAACGCCGTTTGGTCTGTGTTCAAGCTTGGGTTTGGGGCATTTTCGTGCCAGAAACGATCTCCAACTCTCAGGCGGCGGAACTGCTCCGCTACAATACACTGAAAAGTTGGTCCCAGAACTCCTCCATCACTAGGTCGTGGTTCAAGCATTCCTGAGAAGGGGGAGGAATTAAAAATAATGTAGGCTGCATCATAAAAGTACGTAAAAAAGGCGGAGAAGGATAATGGTTTTAAACTTGTCCTTCAAAGTCTTTTTTCTAGGTTTGAAGTGGCATTTGCTTTTCTTCCAAATGTTTCATAGAAATGAGGTCAGGATGAATCTACGCGGACGTGAGATCCCCGATATTTTTTATTTGACTGATGCGCCGGAAAAAATGGCGAAACTTTTACAGCGAACTGAAAAAATCTCCACAACCCCAATCCCGTGAGTTAATGTAACTGTGATTATAAGGCTTAGCTTGTAGGTTAGAGAATTAATTATCGGGCAGAATGTCTCGATATCCATCCAAGACTTATGTGCATGGTTACGCGAAATTTAAGCACTATCAGGGCTCTTGATGAACGACCTGGAAAATGGAAAATGGCACTATTGGATTTTTTTTTCGGAAGATTGCTTATTCCACAACATTGATTTTAGGGAATTTTTCAAGCGGACTTTTTCTTGAAGAGATAATAGGACTCGACTTTAATTAATTTTATTAAAGGACAACTTTGGCCGCGTTTTACATCCTTATAATTAAAGAATCTTAGCTGTTTGAAAGTTTGAATTAAAAATTTTTTGACTTACCTGCTACGAAATAGTCAATATCATGAACGTTTTTGTAAATTTTCCTCAAATTAGCCACATCCTTTCCGTCAAAGTTTGCCTTTCGTACCAAGTCATTGAACGATTTCACCTTTGGCAGTCCGCATAACGGAAGGTTGCGATACTTAGTGTATCCTGAAACGCCGCGTTCACGTCCTCTTTGGATGTTGATACTGATTAGGTCAGACAAATCACCCTCACCTCGCCTAAGATTTTCTTGTACAGAGCTTGAAAATCTCCTATATTAAAGAACAAAATTGGTAACTTTTAAAAACGACAATTGACAATTTTCTTTTGTTTTTACCTCATTTTCGTTTCAAGGAACTACTGACCCTGACTTTTGAAGGTTTAATGGTTTAAGCTGGAGATGTTGAACCTAATTGACTTATCCTGTTTTCTGGCCATGATAAAGGACATGTACTGACTTCAGAGTTACAACCGTTTAAGTTTCGAGTGCTAATTTTTTTAAATGGTTAATGCTTAATTATACTTTTTACCAATGCACAGCCTGATATAAACACGAGAGGGGTTGGGAGAATTCGAGACAGTTATGCAGAGACGTAGTCGAGGGTTTGCATAACTGTCGAGAATTCTCCCAACGCCTCGAGTGTTTATATCAGGCTATGCAAACACAGGAAAAAAGTTTCCTATTGCTTTTATAAACAACTTTCTCGAGAAAAACGCAAAACTCTTTGTATGGCACTGATTAAAAGAGAAATTCTTAGCAGTAGCAAAGTCTTGCTCGCGTAATCAGTTCTTCTTTTGCAAAAAGATGCTTTCCAAAATACGGACTTTTCTCGCTTAAAATGTCAGCTTAAGCGAAAAAAAAATCGACACACCTTCTTTGTAACGATTTTCCAAGTTTCAGCCGACCAAGGAATGGGTAAATAAAGTAAACTTGTCGAGTTCTGAACTCGAAAACTTTTTCAAATTCGTGCTTGCGTGATAAGCGCGCGAAAAGCAAAACATCTTGAAGCCACAACCATGTTTACATACTCTCATGCAAGCACTCCTCTCGGCCAATCAAAGCGCGCGTACTATCTTAGTTATTTTGTAAATATATATATAAAAGTGCAATTGGTAAAGGAAAGCAATAGGGGGAAACTGAATCCCCACATAAAAACTGTTCTCCAAAAATACAAAGATAAAACAATAAAAAATAGAAAATCTAATATGTAACTATACATTATATAAAAAAGACTAATTAAACTACTTGGATATTAAATAATAAGAAGAAAAAAACGAAAATCGAAAATCGGTAAGAAATAATAAAATATGGCTATTCACAAAGATAATTAAGTAATAAAATTTTAAAAAGAGTTCAAGCTGGAAGCAGACATCACGGAGTTTGGTAAAGAGTTTCAATCATTAACGCACCGATTAAAAAATGAAAATTTAAAGTAGTTTGTCCTTGCTGCTCTAGGCCTGATTTTAAAGTCATGGTTACTCCTAGTTCTTGTCGGGCCAAGGGAAAATAACAGTGCAATCTCGAAACAGTTGGTTACAGATACAGTTAGTCACCAAAAGTGGGGCCAAATTGGGCATGAGAAATGCACTGCTTGCAGCAGAACAGTTCTTCCCCGGTTCTGCACATGACCTTAGGCAATTCATAGGTACTTGACATACCGGTAATTGTATTTAGGGTAATCAAAACATCGGAAGCAAATATTTTCAATGATAACTGCAGTAACTACGCAATACAATTAAAATGAAAAGATATAGGGAATTTAAGAATTCAAAATGTTTGTCC
This sequence comes from Porites lutea, assembly GCF_958299795.1. Lineage (NCBI taxonomy): Eukaryota > Metazoa > Cnidaria > Anthozoa > Scleractinia > Poritidae > Porites > Porites lutea. The sequence continues at coordinate 20,603,502 of NC_133207.1, read as the reverse complement.
AAATTGAGGATGCTACAATCGAGGATTCTCCTTGAAGTGTCGCCCAGCAACATGAAGCATATTAGAGAGACGCCAAACGTAAATTTGTACCACGTGACCAAGCTTCCCCTTTACTTGTCGTTTACTGTTTATCACTTCAGCTACACGTAAATTGGTACATTCGCATCGATTCTCTTCATAAGGATTGGTTTAAGATGTTTTTATCTGTTCATTTCTCATTTTGAAAATTTCTCAACTTGAATCTCTCGTTTGGTGTTTGCCGTAAACGCGATGCTTAATCTCTCATTCTTAAAATATCACAAACCCTGAATAGTTATATTTTTTCCCCTTTTTTCTCTTGTGAATCATTAGGTAAAGTATTCACTTGATGTTATCAGGATAAAGACCAGTTATATACTGGATTTTTTTTCCTGGAAACTATTCCAGCCTGGGAGTGAAGAAGGGTATTATTTTCCCAGAGACCGAGTTAAATTTTAACGGTGACCAACAAATAGAAAGAAAAATGCTTATTTACTAACCCGTCAGTCTTTCCCGCGGCATCCTTGATTAATCCCCTCAAAATGGCATCTACACCTCCCTGACATATCTCGTACAAGTACTGTGGATTTTCAAAATCCAGGACGGGAATGGGCCGGAATTCGGATTTGTCTTTGTGTTGGAAACTTTTTTGATTGAATCGTCTAAACCACTCCTGAATCAGGGTGTGGCCAAATCGGAAGGCAGCTACGGAAAAGCCAGCGGTCATTTGAGCATTCACAGTTTCGTCGTAATCATTGAAAAACTGTGTTCCCTTTAGTAGCTTGAGACCAAATTTTTTGATCTGAGGGGAAAAAGTCATGTTTAAATTTAGAACAGGCCAGATAAGTCTTTTCTAGTGCGTGTTTTTCTTAAAATACCAGAAATTATTGTACACCTTAGATATAAGTATTTGAATAACAAAAACTCTTAAGGTTAGCATTATAAGGCCTTTTCCTAATTACTGAGGGTACGTAAAATGCTTTTTTATTGATTCTGCCATTTTGAAAAGCTTCACAGTTCAATATGAGTGGGAAACGCGTAATTTTGTACTTGTTAATTCTTTTAGGATCTGTTTTTGACAACCAAATTCGCACAGGCATAATTTGTAAACGATAAGTAAACTGAACTTTTGCATGTAGTAACCTACCGTTTTCTTACTCAAAAATAATGGCAGGAATTCGTTGTATGTAATCACTTGCAATTGTGCTCCGATGATTCTCCTGGTCTCCTGATAAATCCTTTCAGGTCCCCATTTTGTCCTTTTACGGAAAAACGTGGCGATGCGGTTGTGGTGGCGCACAAATACGGTATGAACTGAACTGAGACCTGAAAGTTACGAAACAACTGTCACTGCACCTTTTTTTTTGCAAGAAGGATATAAATAGTCCATTTTCTACTAGGTTGATTAAACATCAAAGCAATTTTTCTCACCTTGGTTCTCATTACTCCTACTGTCTCCTGCTACAAAACACGGTCTTTTTGGATCTAGTGATGGACAAAAAGTCTCCGGGGTTTCTGTACGGGCAGGTAGTAAATCCATAAACTTTGCGCCATCTGGATGCTCCATAACTTTAAGTAAGCCATTTGGAGCGCGAAGCGAATCAGCGACCTCCTGCGTCGATCCATAAACGTTTGAAGCGTCAATGTAGGCTGTTAGAGTGTTTGTATGCTCTCGGGGTACCAGCTTGCAAAAACTGTCTACCTCGCTTGGAGCCTCCCTCTCCAATTCGATGAAATCCACTTCCCGGTCCCGAAATATTGCATCGTCTTTGGGAATCTCAATATTAATGCACTCCTGATTTTTGGTGGGTGGCTCGCAGTTAACGCCCTGTGCCTCTGCCAAAGTAAAATCGTGATCCGTAAACTGTGCAAAGTTCATAGCCAGATGAGTCAGTATGGTAGAATTCGGATTTGTTCGGTCTGCGTTGCTTCCATGGACAAATCGACTTACGTCCCGGGCGTTTGGAAGCTCTTTCCCATTTACAGCTTGGCGAAGAGTTGAGATGCCATCTCCATAATCAGCAGGTAAAAGTCTGTTAAATGTTGTGCTGGCTGCTCCGAAGGAAGGATTACGTAAATTGTTACACGTTCCATCGATTGTTCGAAATGGCGCATTTGGATTACAATTTATCTCGATCTCCTTCACGGAGAAAACATTTATCGCTTCGCGGACGAGTTTCCTTCTGCAAATACGATTTCTTTCCTTCCTGATAAACAGAAAAGATAGATCACGGTTAAGATAATTTTTTAAAAGTGATTCTTTTTAAGAAGAATGAATATATTTGGCGAAAGTGGCATAGTGGAATGGCACGAATCGGATAGCCTGCATTTCAAAAATTTTTGTACATTGTTTTAGGTTTATGCTTAACACAGTTCCCTGGCTTCTAAAATTCAATGATCTGTTTGGTTCGCCTTCGAAAGAGGAGGAGGGTAACGGTGACTGACCAGACTTATGAGTAGACTGCTTACCGGTGTCCAACATCATGACTAGTCCATCAAAAGTTCTGCACTCACAAACCACGGTTTTGACATCCGTGATTGTGCAGTAAATATCTACGATAGTGTCTAATACGATTGCTTCTAGTTTTTTCTTCGCATAGAAAACCCAGTCATATACCTGGATTAAAATTACTTACGCAGGGAGTTTGGCGTCGATGTTCAATAATCCTTGAATCCGTGTCCGTTTGCAGAGTTTATTTAAGAGACAAGCGCTGCATTTTTCACTCTTTCTATTTTTCAGCCAGTTTGTGTCACTGATAAAGCTCTTTTCCCCGTGCACAAATGCCTGGTAATACTTTCTTAAGGCTGTTTGTCGTTCCTGCTTTCGATTCCTTGATTCAACCTTTGGTTTCTTGCAAGAGAAGACGAGACGCTTAGCCTGTCTTAATATTTTGCGTTTTACAGACTGTGCGATATCGGCCAGCCCCTGAACTTCGTTTTCATCAAAATTGGTTATCTCATCATCTACCTCTTCAGACAGGTTATCATCACTTATTTCATCAAGAGCAGCGATCTCATCTAGCATTACGTCTGACTCCAAGCCTTCGATTGAGCCTGTATTGGAGTATGCGTCGTCACTGATGTTAGAGGACGCCGTTCCCAGGCTCAACAACACCAACACTAACTGACATACCACGAGTGAGTGGCTTGCCATGTTTAACTAAAAAAAGGATAAATGATTTTTATGTTAGTGATCGACAGAAACAAGCAGAAGCTGATGGTGGTGATTACAAAATGCAATAAAGCTAAGGGTCCGCAAAAATTGCAAATTGTTTTGATATATTTACTTATTCTGGCAATGTCATGACGGCCTGTAGCTTCGATAGGGACCTTACGATCTGATCTGATCTGATCTTGATGTCCGAATTCTGAAAAGTTTTCACGATTTTTCAAACTCGTCCAATCTTGATAATTGGGAAATAAGGCTAGAGACCGCATTAGACACGGCTCATCCCAAGCTCGGAAAGACACTGTGAAATTTATCGCGGACTTACCGTTCATGTTTTCGAGAGAACTTAAAATTTGGTCATTGCTTGTCGTGGTTGCGTGGTTCAGTGTATACTTGTTGTTATGTTGTTATTTTTCTAAGTTCCCGTTGTCGTGGCCTTAGAAGCAACAGAACAATTATGAAAAAAACTCTTTTCTTTACTGGTTGTTCGACATTTATTCTTTAGAGATATTTTGGCAAATGTTTTGGCGGTCAGTTTCTATGGTTACCAGCTTTGACGTGACAAGGGGCATAAGCACAATGCTTTCTTAGAAAAAACGACCCATTTTCACATTTGAGCATTTAAGGCGTAAAGTTTTACTCAAAATAGAAAGATTTATTTCAACCTGAAAAAAATTCGTTAAATTCAAGATGGTGGCCATTTTAAATTTTACACGGGTGTAAGAAATTCACAGGTTGTCTTAAATATATCTCGTTCTCGAGTTAAAAATTCAGGCCTTATGATATATGTTTAAACAAATTGAAAAATCTCTGTTTGATTGATTGATTGATGATTCCCAATTGATTAATTGCTTAACTTCACTATCCTTTCGACAAAAAGCTAAGCAACAGTTTGAGTCGATCCGAGTAAAGCTATGAGCATGACACAAGAAATTTTCATTCCATGAAAATTATCTGCAGCAATGAAAAAACATGATACGTAATGTTGCCTCATGAGCTAAGCTCATTATCTCTCTTTTGGAAATATCAGTGTACATATGCTGAATAAAGTTTGTAGCAAGGCACATAAAAGCTGAATAAGCAATGTGACTCGTCCACCCTAATTTATTTGTGTATTGCAGAGAACTATATTTGAATACACAATCATATGATATGGAACGTTCGGATTTAAGTACTTAATTTATTTAGTTTTATACTAGTGGCGACAAAATTGTTGAGACGTCTGTTGAGTAATCGAGCCATATTTCGCAGAACAAAAGAATCTGCACCCTTACCCCACTCCTCACATAGATATATGGTATCTCACTTTTTAAATTGTGAAATGTACATGCGTATGATTCTAAACCGCATTTAATCATTGACGTACATGGAATTTGCGCTTCATAAAATTAATCTATACTTAAATTATTTTACGCAGTGAATAAGGTGCATGGTTTATATTACGCTGCTAAACCTTTTTTTGGTGGTTGAACATTTCATCGATTGAGCTGATTGGTTGATGGCCGATTGCTAAAAAGCAGAAGCTGAACATACAAACTGTCATGATACAGTTCAAAGAATGTCAATATTTTTCGTTTCTTTTAAACCCTTTCGTTACATACGTTTCCTTTCGATTAACGTTGAGATATTCTCAACATTTTATCACCTTTATAAGCTTATTTCAAACGCTTTTTAAACTTTAAAATGTCTTGAAAGTGGTTCTTATTTACCTCTTATTCTTTGGTTACAAAGTTAACACTGACCATCATTGGTCAGCAGCGTTTATGAAATTTTTTTCATTACGGCTCGAAAAATTTTAGCATTTTGTACTATACTGATTTAATGAGTTAATGAAATCTTTAAATCATATAAAGTTAAGAAATGTAGCCTACTGTATGTTACAAAGCATTTTCTTTCTTTCACACCACTGATCCAATCTGTCTATCTACTTATTTAATGGTGTTATGACACGAAGGAGAAAAACAAACAGAAAAATGAAAAAAAGATTTCACAGTCTTAATTTCAGTTGGCTCAAAACATGAAGTATTAATTTATGTTTTATTGATTTTCTTTCCTTTTTTCTTTGAATTTGAGCGATTTATTTATTTCTTCTTCTTATCGTTGGCGGGACTATACTCAGTGAACTTGGATATTCGGCTGACCTAGTAATTTTTATTAACCTTGCTTTAAAAAGACGAAAAGCAAAATAATGTCTTCAACAACTAGTTACTACTTGCCTGCTCAGTGGAGAAACTAAAGGAAACTTGTCCTGGTATGTTCTTACTGCCGGATAGTATACTGCTATTGCAAATGCTACCCCTCCGCAAAGATTTTAACAAGGCGTGGTAGATGTGAGGCAACTATGCAATTTTTAATGCCAGGAGGGCATGCGTATAAGGAAGCAAGGTTGTTACGTTGCAAGAATCTCTTAAATGATTGGTTAGATTAAACAATTACTTCGTAGCCTGTGTAAATATCAGAGGATATTATGGCGTATGTAGAGTATAGCGTTGCTGACTACCCTTTTAATCCCATTAAAACCCTTAAACCTTCAATTTTTTCCAGGACTTTTTTGACAAAATGACCTAGAACAACGAAATAGTGTTCGTGTATATTTTCATCCTCTAATCGGTCACAACTGTAATTGACGAGTTTGTCTTTTCAGCCTTCAAATGATCCATTGTTTTCAATTATTGTAATTTGGCTGATAATGATTGATTGGCTTTTGCAGTGGCTTAAACTTTGTGTAATTAAGGCGGCTAAACACAGTTTTGCGGGCGGTCAGCGGCAGCTCGCGTGACGGCGAGTGTTTTAAATTAGACGAACAAACATGGCGGCGATAATGCAATGGTGCACAGAAGACGATTTCACAAAATCTACTCATTAAAATTTTGTGATATTTGGCAGAAGTTTTACTTTTATCGTATTTTAAATTATAAGAACTTTAAAATGGAAGTTGAACAGACGAATTTTGTGACACATTTAATAATTACAGTGCAATTATACTATTGATTATCTAAAAACCAGTCTGTTAAAATTTGGTCAAACAAGTTTCAAATGGTAATGATTAATTATAATAAGCTGTGTGCAAGTTTATAGGAAAATCTGATGAGCGAATCTTATGTAAACTGAGCCAAAGTGAAAATTTAAGGTTGCGTTCAGTCGTTCATGTTGCCATGGAAACTGGGAAAACGTCAAATTTTACCTGTTAATCAAAATCTTTTATCAGTATATTTTTCACTTGCCAAGTTTCAGCTTGTGAGCTGCAACCTTTCTCTTGCCATAATTTGGCAAATGACATATACTCACAAACTGCCTAAACTGTGTTCGGCCACCTTAATAGTCTCTTTTCTAAAAGGGGCGCTTACAATACCACTATAGATTAGATCGTGAACACAGTGAACAGTATTGTATCATTAGTGAAATTACGTAATGCAGTAGAATTCTTATTACTCGATTCTCAGTGTTTCGAAATTCTCGATAAAGACAAACCTAACTTCCCTTCACCAGCTTAACTCTGAAGTTTTACCTTCCAATTTTCAAACCTCCCAACGTCTAAATTCGAACCAATTTGTCTCCTTCCAGGTGGTTTTGAAATTCGGTATTCCATTGAAATAAGGCTCTAGTCCTGCTACGTTATCGTACCTCAGGGAAGACTCTTGGGGTCTCTTCTCTTTCTAGTTTTTTTCAACAATCTCAGTCCCTAGTGCAGTTGACAACACTATGGATTGGAGGGACAATATCTTTTATCAAGAGAGACTAGTAAAACCAAGGTATTACCTGTTCCTTACTGACTTTAATCAATGAAACAGGAGATCTTCCTTTACATTTTAGATGTCTTTGTTAAGCCACTATAATATCCCTGTTAATGATTTTGTACATAACAGAAACTGATTTTGCTCTAACCAAAGTTAACTCAACATTAGATTTATATCCCAAGTGCCACATTAAGCTTTTTCATGATTATTTTAATTACCAGCAGCTGAATCATAAGTAATGTCACAAATCTCTCCTCTTCAGTTACCTCTATTATAGCCTTCTACATACACGTTCTTAGGGCTTCTTCAACCGTTCCAGTTCGTTCCAATGCTTTGGCTCTTACAACGTTAACACCTAAAAATCTTACCTAGCACCTGAGGTTACAGATGAAGTACAAATGAAGTATAGATGAAGTACAAATAAAGTACAGATTAAGTGTCGATGAATTGCAGATTAAGTACAAATGACGTTTAGGTGAAGTTTACAAATGACCTATAGAGGAAGTACGGATGAAGTAAAAATGAAGTACATATGAAGAAAAAATGAAGTATAGATGAAATACAGATGAACGCATAGATGAACTACATAAGATGTATAGATAAAGTTTAGAGCATATGAAGTATAGATGAAGTTTAGAGCAAATACAGATGACGTACGAATGAAGTACATATGAAGTACAAATGCACTATAAATGAAGTACAGTTGAAGCAGAAATGAAGTACAAATGAAGTACAGGTGAAGTTCTGATGAAGCATACAGGGCTGTCACTAAAGATTTTTAATTGCCGAGTTGGGACAATTAGTAGGCAGGGATTTGACCAGTTACAAAGGTAGATCTTTGGGTCCTATTTCCTTTCTTCCCTCAAAAGATTAGCCAGGGATCATGCTCATACATGTACAAGGATGGGTTACATAATTTACATGAGCATTTCAGCAATATTGATACAGATATAAACATCTTAGTACATGTTTTTAACTTGAATTGACGATCCTTTAAACAAACATAAACTCAATATACGATGTTTTGTGCATTATCATTGTTTTTTTCACCACATTCATTTGCTTCTGTTTAATCCTGTATTCTTGTTCTTAATGTTTTGTGGTGAAATAAAACTGCATTGAATTGATCAATTGAAAAAGAAAACTAGTCTGTATTCTATAGCATATCAGTCATTACCATTCTTTAATGAGGAAAACATATTTGCCACAGTGGTTGCCAACCCCGGGTTGCACCCAGTTGGGTAAGTAATTGCCTAACTTTGGATGTGTTTCTTGAGTACAGTTTATGCGTTATGAGCTCTTTGAAGAAAGTGGGCATGCTTTGTTTACGCTGTAACTCAGCTAATTTAGGTGACCATTTAGTACAGACATAAAATAAAATAAAATAACCCGTGTTGGGAAGTCTACAGCCAGGCTGAATACGTCTGCTCAATAGAGGGTGACCACTTTACAGGGGGCTACTTAATATAGGTGTGATTGTACTCTGTTCTCTTTTCTTTGCTTGCAGTTGGATACTGTTGGATACTTTTTCCCCACCAAAAGGGGGCATTTATTTGGCGCAGGCACATATTTCAAATATTGCTCACTCAAAGGCGTGCTAGCCTAGATATTTTGTTTTAATATCCCTTTATATAAAAAAAATAATTAAATATCCCATTAAATAATAATAAAAAAAGTGTTCCAAATCAATATTATTGACGTCAGAATTTGAATCATCACTGTTCAGTCTTGCTGCATCAGATTCCACTTCAGCTTTGTTTGTTATTCAAGTTGTCAATTTTTAACTGGGCTGCGAGGGGATAAAAGAAAGAGAAGATGGTGAAAGGGGCCCGGGGGGCGATTATTCGAAGGACACAATTATTTTAAATATTTCTGTCCAAGGGGGGCAATTATTCGAGGGAGGCGATTAATCGGGGGATAGCTATTATTCAAGGAAATATGGTACTCTTGGTAATTCCATTACTGAATAGTAGATTAAATTTTTCCCTCTTGCTTTTAATTCTTCTTATGCTAACATTGTGAGTGTCAAAATTAAATGTGTGCAAAGGAATATACTTTTATCATATTTTTGCTGGTCAAATTGGACTTAACATTTGAAGGATAACAACTAAACATTCTTAGGACAGGAGAAATCAATTTGTTTAAACCAGTCTGGACCTTTTTGACTTGCAGGTAATTGACAGTCAAAGATGCATAATGCTGATAACCCATACAACATTGTACGCTGTGGTCTAGCAGTGCGTGTGGCCCTGGGCACTTAACATTTTGCTCCTGGGTGACTAGGAAATCACAGTCTTTATAAAATAAAAATCCAGTGTTGGGCATCTTGGATTGCACTAGACTTCTCACAGATTAAGGGCCAGTTTACATGGAGGTGGGGGACCCCAGTTAGGTGACGTAGCCCGCTTAGGTGGGGTAACCCATATAATCTCTCATTATAATTTGATCACGTTTAACATGTGGCGGGTCACCCCACCTATATTGTACCTCAACTATCTGGGGTCCCCCACTGCCATGTAAATAGGCCCTAAATCAGAGCTATTCAGGGCTCCCTTCAATTTTCAAGCAAGCCTTGGCTTGGCAAATTTTCAGGGAATGAGTGAGATTTTGCAAGAAAAGAAATTCCTTAGTGTTTAATAGTTTTAATACTCCTGTGAATTCTTGGGAAATTCTCAAGGGATTTCCAAACGGAAATAATTACATTCATTACTCCCAAGAGCTAGCACATATTGATTCTAATATTACGCCTAGCTTTCAAGCTGGGTGTGAACAAACCATTCCTATTAACGTGAGAATGACAGAGGACTACGACGAGACATAGTGGAGAGGTTTGTTTTATAATGTGGCCCAGAAGGGTCACACATGCAAATTAAAAATGTTGCTGCAAACTAAAAATTTTACCTGCAAATTAAAAATAGGACATGCAAATTAAAAATTGTACATGCAAACTTAAAATATTACAAACATGAAACATGAATGGGCCAACGGCTGTAAGGCCAGGACGCACGGCTCGGACCAGGTCCTCATCACTTATACTGTGCGCGCAGGACTTTTCATTTTTAATTTGCATGGAGATGTTTCTATTTTCAATTTGCAGCACAATTTTTAGTTTGCATTTACTATATTTAATTTGAAGGTAATATTTTTAGTTTGCATGTACAATGTTTAATTTGCATGTACTATTTTTAATTTGCATGTGTGACCCTTCTGGGCCACCGTAGTTTTACACTGAGGTCACATTCCACAGGTCCAATGAAATCACTCTTTGATTGATTAAGGTAACTAAACCAAATAATTTTCCCTTGATCAAAAGGGAAATTTCATATAGGGATTAGGGCAACAGACATTTCTGGTCTCTTGTTTATTTATTTGCAGTAGAACGGCGACCTGTATTCTGACCTGTGGAATGTAACCTGTAAATAAATAACTTGACATGGTGTGCTGTCGATCAAGCAACGTTAACTGTACTGTACTGAAGTCAATTAACGAAAATTGTAGTAGTACCGGAGTATACCAGTATACCACTTTACAAACCGTGGAAATGCGTATGCTTAATCTATCAGGAACAGGTTGTACTAAAAGAAGAAACGAAAAAACTTTATCATACTCACATGTAAGCGTCATAGAATCGCGAAAACTCATGAAGGGCATTGCCTCGACGCACCAACTTTTGAACTTTGTGGATCACTTCCTCTCAAAGAATGTTTCAGTCGCTTAAGAGTCGTAGACATTTTGATGCGTGATTAAAACAAAATTTACGTGCCCTTTGGCATACACTTGTAAATCCTGACATGAAGTCGAGCGCTCTTTACTCGATCGGCCGCCATAATTTAACACAAACTGTTTATACCACCTACTAAAAGCACGTGACCGCGTAGCGCGCAAAGGCGCGTAATCACGCTTTTTAGTAACTTTTACTGACGTCGACTACGACGTGAAACCTCCTCATTTGACGATTTATGGAGAACATGGACATGATACGACGACAAATTTTCCTTCCTCTTTTTGAACCTGAATAAAATCCTTGAGAGTTCAACTCAAGGAATAGTCGCCCGCATTGACATATTGAGCGGGTGCATATAAACGCGATTAGGTTTGAAAGAACGCAAATTCATTTTTTTATCGACGTTTTCACTGCCGTCGTCGTCATCGTCTTTGCTCAAGGTCCCTAGTGTTCCTACTACGAGTTTTATTGAGAATGTCGTAGTGGCGGGAACAAGTTATCAAATCTAAGAAGTTTTGTCATTTTGCTATCGGGAGAGGACTTTACCCCCTTCAGTAAAAATAACCCTACTAACTTTTTTAGAGAAAAAAAAGTAAACTGAAGCTTTCCGGGGTGTCTTTTTGTTTCTGAGAACACGCGCGAAAACTTTAAGTTAAATCTCGTATTCGTACTCGTTCTTATCCTCAGATCTAAAGCTCTCCATTAAATGACTGAAATTCTACAATTCTGCCCTGTGATATTAAAAGAAAGCTTTGCGATGAACATCGAGGACTGATCTTTCATTGATTACTTTAATTATTATAATACTTTTTAGCATTGTTATTGTTAATTATCAATATCAATGCTGATAAAACTAACAAAGATGATTTTTTTTACTGATCACTTAATAAGTGCAATTTTGGTCATTCTTACAGAACATATTTACTTAAAATCCGGATGATTTTTCAAACATTAAATTTCCGTTCTTTTTTTGGTAGGCACCCTCGTTTGGGAGAATTAAGCGATTTTACAAGAAAACAAAAGAAAATTAATTGCACCTGACTTCATAGCGGCATGTTGGTTGACATGCATTTTTTTTTTGTTTTGTTTTGTTTTGTTTTCAGCTAGGAACTAAACTCATTTTTCATGCAAATTTAAGCAATAAAAACACTGTGCTGTATTTATTGTCAACCAACACGGCCACATTGTCAAGTGGTTGCCAAAACAAGAACTCGTAGTCCCGAGTACCGAATCCCCCATAAAGCACTCTGTTTTCCTCCCAAAGATTGCATAAGTTATTTAAAAATGCTTTGGGAATGTGCGGTCCACTTAGAAGGATTTGAAATTTGAGGCGGGGGGGGGGGGGCAAACAGAGTGTATTATGGAGGATTTGAAAACGGAGCATAGACCCTTTTCACGTGACGTCAAGTCCGCCCTGGTGGAGTTCGTAAACAAAAAAAAACGGCGTTTAGGCCATCTTGGTGTCCAAACACCAGTCACTTGGGGGTTGAAATACTTTCTTATCTAGACGCTTGCATTTTCTGATAAATTTGCATAGTTGCTTGTAATGGGTAAAAACGCCATATTGGTTGTCCCTGGCTCTCCAAGAATAGTATTAACGATCCTTTACTCCAGGTATGTTTTTTAACTGACATTTCCCAGTTTTCATCGTTACACATTGTTTCTTTTTACAAAACCAGTAATAAATGTAGTGGAGATCACAAAGGCATAATTTGGCTGCTGAAATAAAGTGAGACATACAAAAAGAAAAGCACGCATATCGTTCGTCAAGCAAAATGTTTATTGCATTCCTTCATACAATACATGATGCATGGCATTTTTTGTATTAGTCCTTGGCTTTTATTACAGCCCTCTATAATAGTCGTTTATCTAGTCTACAATTAAGCAAGATAATTATCACGGATGTATTTTTTTCTGATTTGGTTGAATTTCAAGACTCCGGCCGCTATCTCTTCACATGTATTGCTTGGATCATCGTTAACATTGTTAGGTACTCTGCAGAAAAAAGAAAGTAACGTAACTGTTAATTATGGGCCTGGAACGATGGATATCAAATTTATTCAAGTCTGCTACTGTATGAGGACACAGAACCACATAGCGACTCGGAAAAATCTGATAAATACCCCTCAGTGGAAGGTCGATACAATGCTTATTTCTCAAATCAGGAGGCTTTTTTAAGAAAGCGCTTCATCACGCACTGTACTATTTTTCATATTGGCACTACCAAGTTGTTGAAGTTTCTAAATGTATCACATTTGCATATAATTAAATATTATTGAACTACATTTTTAATTTCATTGTTTGTTTTGTAAAGAAAGTTCCGGCGTACAACCCTTTTTTAGGTCAAAGGCATCTGAGTGCAAAAATGTCACAGTACCTAAACCCAAGCCGAAACGAATTCGATTTTAGGCAGACACCGTTCTTTTTTCCATCCATACCAGACTAAATTCAAAAGGAAATTAACGCGCATTTCTATTCTAAATCATAAAATTTATGCATTTGGTTCTGTTTATCACTTGAAGTTCTACGTCTAAATCAACGCCTTTCTACAGCCGTCATTCCTGGGTAACAAGTCACTCATGACCATGAGGCGAGCCGATCCAAAATCTGTTAGCCGTTTCGAATTGTTCAGACGCCGTCCTTAACATGAATTTAACTCATTGAATTCCATTCAACTCATGTGAGGTACGTCATCTAACTAGACCTAAGAAAGCACGCCGACTATTATGAACCTTCACCTATTTTTGTGTGCTTAAGAGTTAAGGGGTTATGGAATTTACTTAGTTTTTAACCTTGAACGCAAAAGCTCAAGTTATATCGCTTTGAAACGATTATCTTATCAATCAAAAAGTATAAACAATGCACTCATCGTCATGCTTCAAGTTCAACATAGTAACCAACGGCCACCAAATTTGAGCAAACAGACTAACAGCTTGTATGTTAAAGGTGCAGTTTTTTTTTAGTGGAATCCATATCGATAGGAAAACCAATTAGGGGTGGGCGCGGGGTGGATCCATATACCGTGCTGTTAAGAGATGCTATTCCTGCGGTGTTTTACCTGTTACAGGATACTTTTATTCTAAGGGGAACCATTACATTAAGAGAGAGGAGAGGATCTCTTGGCTGGAGAGGATCTTTGGACGGGGGCGGGGGGGTGATTCTTCCTTATATAAGCCATATAGGTACGTACATGCCGCCTCATCAGGTAGGGTTTGGGCCTTTTTGGCCTGAAAACGGGTACACACCTCGTCTATTTTGCTCTGGAGTCCGGTATGGTTTTTAAGGGAACTAGGGATAATATGAACGTATTTATCGTGTCAATTCCAAATGAATAAGAACGAAATAGAAATATGCGACTTCGAATTGCATTTGAAAATTTTTTTGGTTTGCCGTCTAATCTAAGTAATGACGACAAAAAGTTTGCCCAAAGGCCAGGTCTGAAAACGGGTATGGATTTTAGAGGCCAGGTCTGAGAACAGGTTGGAAAATAACATTTTTTGGTCTGAAACAGGGTCAGGATTTTGGGAACCAGGCGGCACACGTCCGCCAAGAATTCCCAGTAGTATCGGGAACTAACACCTCTGTCTCTGAGACTGAAGCAAAAGCGTCTCCAGCTTGCTAGCCATTGCCCTCGGGAATAAAAAGAAATAATCTCATATCTCCTCCTTTGGCACCCGGTGGGCACAGTGCATACATTTACGTAAGCTAACAAACGGGCCCGAAGTGGTTACCAGGGATTTAGGACTTAATACCAGGGACTATACAGCGATGGGGAACCGTATGGTGTTTAAGGAGAAATCTCCAGAAATGTCCCGTCCAATCCGATGATCGAGGGATGATATTTACGTTAACCTATTAAATGTCTAAAAAAGCAGCTTACCCAGTGTCACACCCATGGCTCAAGACTGACGGTTGGTAGAACGCTGCATGCCACCCTTTTATTACTCTGCTCTAGAACCTTCCTGCTTATAAATGGTATGTCGTCGGCATTGTCACAGAGGATTTTAGCAAATGTTGTTTTCCTAATTTCCCGTAGCATGGAAGCATTGAACGCCGTTCGGTCTGTGTTCAAGCTTGGGTTTGGGGCATTTTCGTGCCAGAAACGATCTCCAACTCTCAGGCGGCGGAACTGCTCCGCTACAACACACTGAAAAGTTGGTCCCAGAACTCCTCCATCACTAGGTCGTGGTTCAAGCATTCCTGAGAAGGGGGAGGAATTGAAAATAATTTAGGTTGCATTATAAAAGTACGTAACAAAGGCGGAGAAGGATAATGGTTTCAAACTTGTCCTTCAGAGTCTTTTTCAAGGTTTGAAGAGGCATTTGCTCAGTTGTCTTCCAAATGTTTCATAGAATTAAACGAGGTCAGGATGAACCCATGTGGACGTGCATGAGATCCCCGACATTCCTAATTTCACTGATGCGCCGGAAAAAATGGCGAAACTTTGACAGTGAACTGAAAAAATCTCCACAACCCCAATTCCGCGAATCAATGTAACTGTGATTATAACGCTTAGCTTGTAGGTTAGCGAAATTATCGGGCAGAATGTCTCGACATCCATCCGACTTAATTATGCGCATGGTTACGCGAAATTTAAGCAAAATCGGGACTTTTGATGCAGGACCAAAAACAGGAAAATGGCACCAAAAACCGCCAATGGTGCGCACGTTTTGCGAGTTAACTGAAATAAAAATGAATGAAAGTGAATATGATATTTTGTGTAAGCGGTTGGATTTTTTTTTCAGAAGATTCCTTATTCCACAACATTGGTTTTAAGGAATTTTTCAAGCGGAGTTTTTCTTGAAGAGATAATAGTACTCGACTTTTAATTAATTTTATTAAAGGACAATTTTGGCCGCGTTTTACATCCTTATAATTAAAGAATCCTAGCTGTTTGAAAGTTTTGCATTTAACATTTTTTGACTTACCTGCTACGAAAAAGTCAATATCATGAACGTTTTTGTAAATCTTCCTCAAGTTAGCCACGTCCTTTCGGTCAAAGTTTGCCTTTCGTACCAGGTCCTCGAACGATTTCACCTGTGGCAGTCCGCATAACGGAAGGTTGCGATACTTAGTGTATCCAGAAACGCCGCGTTCACGTCCTCTTTGGATGTTGATACTGATTAAGTCAGACAAATCACCCTCACCTCTCCTTAGATTTTCTTGTACAGAGCTTGAAAATCTCCTATTTAATATGAAATAACAAAATTGGTAACTTTTAAAAATGACATTTGACAATTTCCTTTTGTTTTTTCTTCATCTTCGTTTCATGGAACTACTGACCATGACTTTTGAAGGTTTAATTAACGGTTTATGCATCAGTCAATTCCACCTGCGCCCAGGCCCCCCCGGGCTGACCCCCGGGCATTAGCATTTTTTTTGCCTTGGATGGCAAATTCCCAGGGGTGGGGACTCTTGAGCTGTCAAATCCCTCGGGGTGGGGACGAAAAAAAAGGGCAAATGCTCCCTCCTCCGTCAACACTGCAACATTTTTCACTGATCGCACAGTCAAATAGTGCCGTTTTAAGCATTTTAATGTGCGATTTTTTTGGTTTAATTAACGTCTTCCTTCGTAATAGCGCGAGGATTCTAATTAAGACTTCACGCCGCGACGACATGCACCAGTTTATGGTTTTAGTATTGGTATAAATTATTGACATTAAAATTAATAGAGCGCTGTAAAGTTATATGTTATGAATAGTTTTATAAATATGAAAGGATGTTCTTCAAATAATATCAACAGAAATTTGATTCGATAGCCAAAAAACGTTGATTCACATCGATAGCGCCAATTTCGCTACGTAATTCTGGCTTGAAAAGCAATG
The DNA here is from genome assembly GCF_958299795.1 of Porites lutea. Classification (NCBI taxonomy): domain Eukaryota; kingdom Metazoa; phylum Cnidaria; class Anthozoa; order Scleractinia; family Poritidae; genus Porites; species Porites lutea. Next base: position 20,587,029 of record NC_133207.1, on the reverse strand, counting down.
AAGAAATGCATACATACATGTAAAATCGAGAACATGCCTTTACAACCCTCTACAATTTATTCCTGTCCTTGACAAATGAGCCAATCTGCTTTTCTGCTAGTAAAACCTTGTTTTAGTTATATTCTGATAGGAAACCGCGTGCGTGTCAAAAGCTCGGGATTGGCCCGGGGGTTGGCAAATGCCCGGCCTCCAGGTAGTGCAACATTTGCGAATGCCCCACCCCCGGGACTTACTAGGCGGGCAAATGCCCCGCAGTTGCCCGGGGGGGGGGGGCTGGGCGCAGGTGGAATTGCCTGATGCATTAAGCAGGAGATGTTGAACCTAATTGACTTATCCTATTTTCTGTCCCTGATAAAAGACATGTATGACTTCGCAATTACAACCGTTTAAGTTTCGACCGCTAATTTTTTTATTAAATAACCTTACAAAGGAAAATAAAACTGCAATCTCGAAACAGTTGGTTTCAGTTACAGTTAGCCACCAAAAGCGGGGCCAAATTAGGCATGAGAAATGCATTGCTTGCAGTAGAACATTTCTTCCCCGATTCTGCACATTAGCTTAGGCAATTCATAGGTACTTGACATAATTGTATTTATAGCAATCAAAACATCGGAAGCAAATATTTTCAATAATTACTGCAGCAATAACTACGCAATAAAATTAAAATAAAAAGATATAGGGAATTTAAGAATTCAAAATGTTAGACCAAACTGAGGATGCTACAATCGAGGATTCTCCTTGAAGTGTCGCCCAGCAACATGAATTTTTTATATTAGAGAGACGGCAAACGTAAATTTGTACCACGTGACCAAGCTTACCCTTTACTTGTCGTTTACTGTTCATTACAGCTACACGTAAATTGGTACGTTCGCATCGATTCTATTCATAAGGATTGCTTCAAGCTGTTCTTATCTGCTCATTTCTCATTTTGAAAATTTCTTAACTTGAATCTCACCTTTGGTGTTTGCCGTAAACGCGATGCTTAATCTCTCATTCTTAAAATATCACAAACCCTAAATGATTTTTTTTCTTTCCTTTGACTTGTGAATCATTAGGAAAAGTATTCACTTGATGTTATCAGGATAAAGACCAGTTACTTACTGGATTTTTTTTCCCTGGAAACTATTCCAGCCTGGGAGTGAAGAATGGTATTATTTTCCTAGAAACTGAGTTAAATTTTAACGGTGACCAACAAATCGGCACTTATTTGATGATTAATTCATAATATCGTCCATTTGCACCAAAAACGTTGTTGGGTACTGCTGAATTGGGTCAACCCTTCAACTCTACCCCAGGAATTATTAGTCAAGAACAGTTTATTTCTATATTACGCGGAGCAATTGCTAGTCTGCTACACAGCCGTTTTTAGTGTCGTCACGCAACGCTCCTCCCCACTAACGGCTGCTGAAAACCGAACTTCATTCCTTTCCCTTTGTGTTTGTGGTCTAACGAACAAACCAATCATGTACAAGAAATTTGACAATACGTGAGCCGCAGGGCGCTAGGCAGCTAGCACGCTTCTCATTTTTCGACAAATCAATCAATCGTTGAAAACACAGAGCCCGTCTAAATCCAGCGAGCAACGAAAAGGTTAATTTGCAAAAAAAGTTTGTTTTAAGCGGTCAAGAAAGTTCCAAGTGAAAAGAAGGTTTGATAGGCCTAGAAAACTTTTACCCGGATCGGTTGGTTCTTCATTTAACGTGCATATGTGCTGATATGTAGTGAAGAATTTAATGTACCGGATGTGCTCATTGTGTTCTGTGAAGACTAAACTCTCAAGGGTACTGAGTCAAAAAGCAATCTTATAAATTATCGATGAGCGATTTCCCGAAACTATACCTGGCAACTTTATGAGGACATCCATGTTGTGAATCGCAATTTGCTCGACTTTCTTGCTGTTGCTGCTTATCTCCTAAATTTTGAATAGGACTCGACTACGACAACACTGTAGTTAATTGCTTGTTTTCACGCGACCATTTTGATTATTCTGTCATTCACACATGGGGCAACGATAAAAGCAAAGCTGTGATTGGAGGAGTCACAGAACCGCAAAGGTGGCGCGAACACTTTCCAGAAAATGCGAACTGAATTATAATTGGCTAATCACGGGAAAGGAATGTAGTTCGGTTTTCAGCAGCCGTTAGTGGGGAGGAGCGTTGCGTGACGACACTAAAAACGGCTGTGTAGCAGACTAAGCAATTGCTGACTCTTGATGTCAATACTCAGAGATTGGTCTCGAAAAAAAAAAGGATCTTGTTTATTTCCCTTGTGGAGACATTTAGAAAAGAAAGAAAAATGCTTATTTACTAACCCGTCAGCCTTGCCCGCGGCATCCTTGATTAATCCCCTCAAAATGGCATCTACACCTCCCTGACATATCTCGTACAAGTACTGTGGATTTTCAAAGTCCAGCACAGGAATAGGCCGGAATTCGGATTTGTCTTTGTGTTGGAAACTATTTTGATTGAATCGTCTAAACCACTCCTGAATCAGGGTGTGGCCAAATCGGAAGGCAGCTACGGAAAAGCCAGCGGTCATTTGAGCATTCACAGTTTCGTCGTAATCATTGAAAAACCGTGTTCCCTTTAGTAGCCCAAGGCCAAACTTTGTGATCTGAGGGAAAAAAGTCAAGTTTAAATTTAGAACAGGCCAGATAAGTCTTTTCTAGTGCGTGTTTTTCTTAAAATACCAAAAATTATCGTACACCTTAGATATAAGTATTCGAATAACAAAAACTCTTAAGGTTAGCATTATAAGGCTTTCTCCTAATTACTGAGGGTACGTAAAATGCTTTTTTATTAATTCTGCCATTTTGAAAAGCTTCACAGTTCAATGTGAGTGGGAAACGCGTAATTTTGTACTTGTTAATTCTTTTAGGATCTGTTTTTGACAACCAGACTCGCACAGGCATAATTTGTAATTGACAAGTAAACTGAACGGTGACTGAAATTTTGAATGTAGAAACCTACCGTTTTGTTACTCAAAAATAATGGCAGGAATTCGTTGTATGTGATCACTTGCAATTGTGCTCCGATGATTCTTCTGGTCTCCTGATAAATCCTTTCGGGTCCCCATTTTGTCCTTTTACGGAAAAACTTGGCGATGCGGTTGTGGTGGCGCACAAATACGGTATGAACTGAGCTGAGACCTGAAAGTTACGAAACAACTGTCACTGCACCTTTTTTTTTTTTTGTAAGAAGGATATAAATAGTCCATTTTTTTACTAGGGTGAATAAACATCACAGCAATTGTTCTCACCTTGGTTCTCATTACTCCTACTGTCTCCTGCCACAAAACACGGTCTGTTTGGATCTAGTGATGGACAAAACGTCTCCGTGGTCTCTGTACGGGCAGGTAGTAAATCCATAAACTTTGCGCCATCTGGATGCTCCATAACTTTAAGTAAGCCATTTGGAGCGCGAAGCGAATCAGCAACCTCCTGCGTCGATCCATAAACGTTTGAAGCGTCAATGTAGGCTGTTAGGGTGTTTGTATGCTCTCGGGGTACCAGTTTGCAAAAACTGTTTGACTCGCTAGGAGCCTCCCTCTCCAATTCGATGAAATCCACTTCCCGGTCCCGAAATATCGCATCGTCTTTGGGAATCTCAATATTAACGCACTCCTGATTTTTGGTGGGTGGCTCGCAGTTAACGCCCTGTGCCTCTGCCAAAGTAAAATCGTGATCCGTAAACTGTGCAAAGTTCATAGACAGATGAGTCAGTATGGTAGAATTCGGATTTGTTCGGTCTGCGTTGCTTCCATGGGCAAATCGACTCACGTCCCGGGCGTTTGGAAGTTCTTGCCCATTTACCGCTTGGCGAAGAGTTGAGATGCCATCTCCATAATCAGCAGGTAAAAGTCTGTTAAATGTTGTGCTGGCTGCCCCGAAGGAAGGATTACGTAAATTGTTGCACGTTCCATTGATTGTTCGAAATGGCGCATTTGGATTACATTGTATCTTGATCTCGTTCACGGAGTAAACATCCATCGCTTCACGGACGAGTTTCTTTCTGCAAATACGATTTCTTTCCTGCCTGATAAATAGAAAAGATAGATCACGGTTAAGATAATTTTTTAATAGTTATTCTTTTTAAGAAGAATGAACATATTTGGCGCGAATCGGATAGCCTACATTTCAAACATTTTTGTATATTCTGTTAGGTTTTATTATGCTTAACACAGTTCCCTGGCTTCTAAAATTCAATGATCTGTTTGGTTCGCGTTCGAAAGAGGAGGAGGGTAGCGGTGACTGACCAGACTTATAAGTACACTTTTTACCGGTCTCCAACATCATGACTAGTCCATCAAAAGTTCTGCACTCACAAACCACGGTTTTGACATCCGTGAGGGTGCAGTAAATATCTACGATAGCGTCTTAAACGATTGCTTCTAGTTTTTTCTTCGCATAGAAAACCCAGTCATATACCTGGATTAAAATTACTTACGCAGGGAGTTTGGCGTCGATGTTCAATAATCCTTGAATACGTGTCCGTTTGCAGAGTTCATTTAAGAGACAAGCGCTGCATTTTTCACTCTTTCTATTTTTCAGCCAGTTTGCGTCACTGATAAAGCTCTTTCCCCCGTGCACAAATGCCTGGTAATACTTTCTTAACGCTGTTAGTCGTTCCTGCTTTCGATTCCTCGCATCAACCTTTGGGTTCTTGCAAGACGAGACAAGACGCTTAGCCTCTGTTAATATTTGGCGTTTTACAGACTGTGCGATATCTCTTACTACCATTGGGTCCTCGGCCAGCCCCTGAACTTCGTTTTCATCAAAATTGGTCATGTCATCATCTACCTCTTCAGACAGGTTATCATCACTTATTTTATCGAGAGCAGCGATCTCATCTAGCATTACGTCTGACTCCATGCCTTCGATTGAGCCTGTATTAGAGTAAGCGTCGTCATTGAAGTTGGAGGACGCCATTCCCAGGCTCAACAACACCAACACTAACTGACATACCAGTGAGCAGCTTGCCATGTTTAACTAAAAAAAAAGGATAAATGATTTTTATGTTAGTGATCGACAGAAACAAGCAGAAACTGATGGCAAAAATCGCAAATTGCTTTGAGATATTTACTTGTTCTGGCGAAATCATGACGGCCTGGAGCACCATTAGGAACCTTACGATCTGATCAGATCCCATCTGATCTTCACGTCTGAATTTTGAGACGTTTTTTTTTTTATAATCGGTAAACAAAGGTAGATCTTGTGAATGGAGAGGGCTCATCCCAAGCTCAGAAATACACTGTAAAATTTATCGTGGCCTTGCCGTTCACGTTCGAGAGAACTTAAAATTTGGTCAGTTCTTGTCGTGGTTGCTTGGTGTAGTGCATACTTGTTACGTTGTTATTTTTCGATGTTCCCGTTGTCGTGGCCTTAGAACTAACAGAACAATTATGAGCCACAAAACCCTTTTCTATACTAGTTGTTTGACATTGGTTCTTTAGAGACATTTTAGCAATTTGGGGGTCAGTTGCTATGGTTACCAGCTTTGACGTGACAAGGGGCATAAGTACAAGGCTTTCTTAGGAAAACGACCCATTTTTAAAGGAGTATTAAACGCGTAAAGTTGTACTAAAAACGATTATTTCAACCTGAATTATAAAGTTTTAGTGAAATTCAATATGGTAGTCATATTAAATTTTACACTCCTTTAATATGTCTCGTTCTCGAGTTAAAATCCAGACCTTTAATTATGACATATAGTTAAACAATTGAAAAATTTCTTTTTGTTTGTTTGATTGATTGATTGATTGATTGATTGATGATTGCCAATTGATTAATTGGTTAACTTGACTATCCTATCGTAAAAAAGCTAAGCAGTTTGAGTCGATCCGAGTAAAGCTATATGTGCAGGACGCAAATAAATTTTCATTCCTTTAAAATTATCTGCAGCAATGAAAAAAACATGATGCGTTGTTTATTGCCTCATGAGCTAAGCTCACTATCCTACTTTTGGAAATATCAGTGCACATATACTGAATAAAGTTTGTAGCAAGGCACACAAAAGCTGAATAAGCAATGTGCTCGTCCACCGTAATTTATTTGTATAGTGCAGAGAATTATATTGCATACACAATCATATGATGAACGTTCGGATTTAAGTACTTCATTTATTTAGTTTTACACCAGTGGCGACAAAATTGATGATAAGTCTGTTGTGAAATCGGGCCATATTTCGCAGGACAAAAGAATCTGCACCTTGACCCCATCCAGATATATGGTATTTCAAGTGTGAAATATACATGCACATGATTTTTGTCTGCATGAATCATTGACGGACATGGAATTTGCGCTTCATAAATTTAATCTATACTTATATTATTTCAGACAGTGAAGAAGGTGCATAGTTTATATCACGCTCCTAAAAGGTTTTTTTTATGTGGTTGAACATTTGATCGATTGAGCTGATTGATTGATGGCCGATTGCTAAAAACAGAAGCTGGGCATACAAACTGTCATGATACAGTTCAAAGAATATCAACATTTTTCGTTTCTTTTGAACTCTTTCTTCAGGTACACTTTCTTTCGATTAGCGTTGATATACTCTCAACATTTTATCACCTTTATAAGCTTATTTCAAACGCTTTTTAAACTTTAAAATGTCTTGAAAGTGGTTCTTATTTACCGCTTATTCTTTGGTTACAAAGTTAACACTGACCATCATTGGTCAGCAGCGTTTACGAAATTTTGTTTCATTACGGCTCGAAAAATTTTAACATTTTGTACTATACTGATTTAACGAATTAATTAAATCTTTAAATCATATAAAGTTAAGAAATGTAGCCTACTGTATGTTACAAAGCATTTTTTTGGACACCACCGATCCACTCTGTCTATCTACTTGATATATAGATTTAGCCAAGGCTAAAGCGAAGCCTCCTTTTCTATACTTATGATAAAAGCAATTAAATAAACTCTAAGCCAAAAAAAAGAAATCTTCACATCCCCAAGAGCCTTCGGTATCAGACACCTTTAGAGGGAGGGAATAAATGATTAAGAAAAAATATCCCGCAAACAAACCTGAATTTAAAAAATTGTTAAATTGTAGGTCTCTTAGTAGCAGCAATTTACAGGTTACGATTTCTAGGGTCGGTGTGTCTGAGTTCAAGGGAAGACCTAAAAGGAAAATCAGGCCAACTTAAGGACTTTTGTTTTCCCGTAAGCCCATTATATTTTCTTTTCTTTTCGTTCTTTTTAAACGGGCTCGGACGAATAGTTATGTGTAGCCTTTACATTTATACCTCACAATATCTGAAAGAAAATGTTACCGTAAGGGGCACCGTAAGGTGTATAAAATTTTCTCTGAGGACAAACATGGAAAGCCAAGCGCTCCGATCCGTAGAAAACAAGGTTGAATCGCTCGAAAGACAATGTCATAGCGAAAAGCTTTCGTTTGTCCACAAAAAGGAAACTGAGCATTATTTTTAACTTTCTCTTTCGTTTGTGTCTTTTATCGCCGTATTTTCAATCTTGAAATGCAAAACTTTAGTCTTGAAAACCACCACATGATGAACGCGCGCCAGCCATTTTGTTGATGGATGACATTTACTAAAGTGTCGAATCCGTTTCTTTCGTCGCCCTATAAATGGTTGACATGACCATTGGACGTTTGTGGGGGAGTGGGGTATGGGTGATTTTACTGATTTAGTTTGAGGATTTTTTCCCAAACCTCTCCGGAGTTAGAAATTTTTCAGCGAGACTGAAATAACGGTGTAGGATTTTTTTTTCAACATTATACATCATGAGCGATATTTTTTTCAGTGCAGGATATTTTTGCCCAGGAATTTATTTTTTTTCCTCCCGAAATCAGCCTGCAGGACATTTTTTTCTGAAATCACCCATAACCCCCTCAAAAGTCAAATGGTCGGCCCCTAAAATCCACCAAACAATTGGTCAGTTGACAGATTCTGATGTGTCAATCATTTCTAAAGGCTTTTGAAACAATAGGGGACAAAACTCTCAAGTGGAGAGGGGAGGTATTCGTTTCTACTTACCCCTGTCCGGAAAGTCCGTGAGGTCGTACGTACGGACGGACGGACGGTGACGTCATAACCAAATTTTCTCGGATGGATAGTTTACCAAATTTTATTACCCATGGTGCTCCGCTGCGCGCACTTCGCGCGCGGAAGCTCCGCTATTAAATATAGTAATGACACGAAGGCGAAAAAACAAACAGAAAAGTGAAAAAAGATTTCACAGTCTTAATTTCAGTTGGTTCAAAACGTGCAGCATTAATTTATGTTTTATTGATTTGTTGTTGTTTTTTTTTTTCCTTTTTTTTTAATTTGAGCGAATAATTTATTTCTTCTTCTTATCGTAGGCGGAACTCTACTCAATGAACGTGAATCGTGGGCTGACCCAGAAATTTTATTAAGGCGGAAAGCAAAATAATGTCTTGCCTGCTCAGTGGAGAAACTATAGCAAACTTGTCTTGCCTGTGGTAGGGTTCTTAATGATAGTTTACTGCTATTGCAAAAGCTACCTCTCCGCTAAGATTTTAACAGGGCGTGGTAGATGTGAGGCAATTATGGAATTTTTAATGCCAGGAGGGCATGCGTATAAAGGACCAAGGTTGTTACGTTGGAAGAATCTCTTATTTATGATTGGTTAGATTAAACAATTACTTCGTAGCTTGTGTCTGTGTAAATATCAGAGGATATTATAGCGTATGTAGAGTATAGCGTTGCTGAGGACCCTTTTAATGTTATTTAAACCCTTAAACCTTTAATTTTTTCCAGGACTTTTTTGACAAAATGACCTAGAACAACGAAATAGTGTTCGTATATATTTTCATCCTCCAATCGGTCACAATAGATCATTTAAAAAGGCTGGAAAGACAAACTTGTCGATTACAGTTACTGTAATCGACGAATTTGTCTTTTCAGCCTTCAAATGATCCATTGTTTTCAATGGTTGTAATTTGTTTGATAATAATTGACCACGTTGCAACGCTTATCGTTCTTGGCTTTTGCAGTGCTTTATAAACTTTGTGTATTTAATTATCTCTTTTCTAAAGGAGCGCTTACAATACCACTATAGATTAGATCGTGAACACAATGAATAGTATTGCATCATTAGTGGAATTACGTAATACAGTAGAATTCCTATTACTCGATTATCTCGGTCACACTACACTATGGATTAGAGGGACAGTACATTTTATCAAGAGATAATAGTAAAACCAAGGTATTACCTGCCAGAGAGTTGAAAGTTATTACCTGTTCCTTGCTGACTTTAATTAATAAAACAAGATATCTTCCTTTACATTTTAGATGTCTCTGTTACGCCATTATCCCTATTAATGATTTTGTACATAAGAGAAATTGATTTTGCTCTAACCGAAGTTAACTCAACATTAGATTTATATCCCAAATGCCACATTAAACTTTTTCATGATTATTTAAATTACCACCATGCAGCAAAATCATAAGTAATCTCACAAATCTTTCCTTTTCAGTTACCTCTATTATAGCCATCTGCATACACGTTCTTAGGGCTTCTTCAATCGTTCCAGTTTGTTCCAACGCCTTGGATGTTACAACGTTGAACACCTAATTAGCACCTGAAAATCGCCGGTTACGCTTTTAAATGTTGCGCTGCGCGTAATATCTTGAAAAGACATAATTAGCCAAAAGATATACCTATTGTAAATGAAATATAAATTTCAGGCACTTAGATTTAACAAGCATTACCAATTTTATATTTATGAATCAACGGCTATTAAATACATTCCACTGCAGGTATTTATCAAACAACGTAAAAAGTCTTGTGGGACGATATTCGGAGTGGCCAACAAAATAGCGATGTGTTCTGAAAGACTTGTTTCAGAATTTATATCGTCTTTGCATTGGTCTTTGAACTTCAGTGTTGAAGTGAACCGCAAGCGGTGTTGCATCATCAATGACAGTAGGTTTAATAATTAGTCCGTTTAAAAGTCACGTATATTCCGACTGACCAATATAATATCAAAGGAAGTGATCCGAGACAACTGCTTTGATTTTACACGACATTTTCACAATAACGTCATTTGTTTGAAAGTACAAATTAAATTCTTTTGGTGTTCCTTCCTGTTTTAAAATTTGAATATGCCACTGAGATTTTTAGAAACATCACTAATTCCAGTTTGAAAAGGAAAAATCAAGACTGTAGAATCCTGTTATAGTAAGAAAAATGATGTCTTCGTGCAGTTGTCCTCAGTTGTAGTTAATAGTACTTTGACAGATGTCATCAGTTGACTACTGCTCAGTAGAATCCTTTTAATTACTAGTTTATTTTTTAAATGCAAATTAGTTAACAAATGTACGTCAACCCTGCAAAGTTCTGCAACTATGGCGTAATATATATATCCATTAAACAGTCATCTGAACAAAGGTTTTTGGAACACTTCCTTGTTACATAAGCCTACTTTTAAATGCCGACATCCTATATTTCCTTTGCTATCCCTTTCCGCGCGCAACAATGACAACAGGAGAAGTCTGAATTGGCCACTCGAAACATCTCCCCTCAAGTCTTTTGACGTGGTTCGAGATGACGTCCCTTTAGAAGCCTTTCTGACAATCATTCATATTTTTATCAACTTTTGATAATCACGACTGAGTCCCTTGAGCAAGGTTAATTTGTCTATGTGTGACCCCTTTTTACTCGTGAAATGTGAGTGAGCGAGAAGTCTATGGTAAATAATTTTGGAATTTTTTGGCGGATACTGATCCAGTCTGTCCTTTCGTTCGTAAGGGCTTTTGCGGAAATTGTGAAAAGTTACTTTGTTAAAATTTATCTTTTACACAGTTTAGGAGCAAAGATTAAACGCGAACGCCATTGCTATTTTTTGCGCTTTATTTTATTTTGTTTTTTTTCTTACAATTCTTATCAAAGTAAAAGCTGAGCTTTTTAGTATAGCAGTTCCTATTGCTAAAAAATGATATTGGCTTTAAATACGTTTGTCTAAACCATAAATGATGTGACAAGGGCCCAGTACTAAGACTTCACTGCCACAGCGTTTTAGAGAGAGCGGAAAGTCAGAGAGAGATTAATTAATACTGCGCGGTTTCCGTCAGTCGAAAAAATGATCAATACTCGCAGGACTTCTCTTTTCAATGGAAACTACAAGTGTACGAATTGAACTAGTCCAACAATCTCCGTAATGTGGTCTAAAATAATGTTGCACTTTTCTTAGACTATTAGCTCTTCTGCAACGTCAAAAGCAGTCCAGTGATGATAATTTCTTGCATTTAACGATCACCTGGATAATCCGCAGTACTGGTGTCGTAACTGGCAAGTGACTTTTAATAGCCCCAGATGCAGGAATATGCTTTATATACCACATGAGACGAGATACTATGGCATTTGGTAATAACATCCATTCGGTCTTTTTTTTAAAGTAACTTAACAAAAAGTCTTGGAGTCGCAGTTAGTCATGAACGTGAATTTAACGATCGTTCGAATAGTATTAAACGGCTGACAGTTTCATAGAAAACCAAGTTTTCTTTCAAGACTCCCGCCTTAGTATTGACAGTAACGCTAAGATAGTAAACACTAGCTGTATGTTGCTTTTTTCAGATTTCACCTTAGTTATATCAGAGAGCTGAATGAGATTTGGGTTCTAAGTCAAAAGGAAATTGACTTCAGCTGAAGTCGTCGAACCCTTCAAAAATGGCTGACCAATTTTAAATTATACTACCAATCACAAGAAACTAGTAAAACCAAGTTATTAACTTTTTCTTCCTTTAGTAAAAGTTATTATCTTACTTTTTATTTTTGTCGCCGTTCAGGCCACTAATATCGATCCCTTATAATAACTTTTGTACTGCGGAAGAATGCTACATGTTCGTTCTACGAGCAAATAATTCAACATTTTCCTTAAATTCCAAAATGCCGCAAGAAATTGTTTTTATATAGTTTATTATAATTCCTTACCTTAATTATGTAAAATTCTCCCAGTTTTTAATTTCCGTTCAGTTACGCAGACTACAGCTGTGCGTTCCTTTCAGGCTTCGCCTCGCTGTTCAATGCCTTGGTTGGTCCTACAACGCCCTATATATATGCTGTGCTACGCAATATATATATTCTTAAAATCAATATATGCGGCTATTGTTATTGGCTATTGTAGATGAAATATGAATTTAAGGCACTTACATTCAACAAGCATTACCAATTTTATATTTGTGTGTGAACGGCTATTAAAAAAATTCCACTGTAGGGGTTTATCAAACAACGTAAAAAGTCTTGTGGTACGATATTCGGATTGGCGTATTAGATCGGAATGTGTTCTGACTGACCTGTTTCAGAATCTATATCGTTGTCCCCGGCCTCTTTTTAGTTCAGTATTACACGCATTTGCAGTGGTCTTTGAACCGCAAACAGTATTACATAATCATTAATGACAGTATGTTTAATAGATAGTCCTTTTAAAAGTCAGGTATTCCGACCACTTAATATAATATTAAGGAAGTGATCTGACACAACTTTATGGATTTTACACGACATTTTCACAATAACGTCATTTGTTTGATACTAAAAATCATGTCTTCGTCCAGTTGTCCTTATAGCTGATAGTAATTTGCAAGATGTCGTCATTTGACTACTACTATTAGAATCCTTTTATTAATTAGTTTCTTTTTCAAGTGCAAATTAGTTTACGTATGTCATCCCAGCAAACATGGTATAAAATATTCATTAAACAGACATCTGAACAAAGGTTTTGGGACACTTTCTTGTCACATAAGCCTCGGCTTTTTGTGCTGACAGCTTAATATATTCTTTTGGTTGCCTCTTTTCCCCGCGCAACCGGGAAAACAGGAGACGTCTGCACGCGCCAGGCTATATTTGCATAGGCCACTCGAAACATCCCACCTCAAGTCTTTTGACGTGGATCGATATGACGTGCCTTTAGTAGCCTTTCTGATGATCATTCATATTTTTATCAATTTTTGATAATCACGACTGAGTACGTTGAACAGGTTTAATTTGTGTATGTGTGACTACTTTTGCTCGTGAAATGTGAGTGAGCTATAGGGGAGCTATGGTGGGTCAGTCGTTTTGTCGGTCATTTGCACGGACGGTTGGTCGTTCGGATGGTCGATTATTGTGAAGTTACGTAATTGGGACTGAAAGAAATCTTGCATAATGAGCACACGGTTTAGATCGGGTGATGACTGTAAGGAAGCTTCGAGATAATAACGCGCCATTTTGATTAGATTTGTGGATAACAATAATAATAATAATAATAATAATGTCGATGGTCAGAGAGCTTGTAAAACTTCATAGAAATTCATTTGTTGAAAATAAGATAAAAAAACTTATAGATTGTTCATTTATCTTTGCCTGAATGCAGCGAAGCGTAATGAAACAAAAGATAAATGGTTTCTTGAATTCCCAAGCACAGGTGCATTTGTCGGCAGTGTGTTTTAAGTGCCGGCATGAGATTATGAGAAGAAAGTGTGATATGCAAAGTAGCAAGTATATATTCGCTGAACAGTAAACAAGTTTCATTGTGGATTTTTACAAGCGGACAGTTAAATTCTTAGCTCGTTCCTCCTTTGTCGTCCACATGGCGCAGGGCCGTCGTGGTCGCCCTGCTTCAGTTCGTTCTCATGTTTCGAGAGTCAACGCGGACATTGAAGACCCTGTTGCCCGGCCGTCCAGAACAAGAGAACATCGAAGTTCAGGCCGTCGTAGTTCACGTTCACATGTTGCAGCTTCAAGCGGTTCTGGCCGTAGTTCTTCGCCTTCGCGAAGGAGTGTCCGCGAGCGTTCGCACCGTAGAAGTCGTTCCGCTTCTCGCAGCCCTGAGCCCCCAACTTGGGCGAAGGAAATCTTAAAGGCCCTGGAGGCGAAAACGGAGGAGGTCAAGGTTGTCAAGGAACAGCTCGACTCACTAAAACGCAAGTCTGCAGAGGAGGAGCCCGAGTTCAAATATAAGAGTAACAAGAAACAGTTCAAGTTCAACACTGACGTCAAGGATAAGTTCAATCAGATTTTAGAGAGGGCTGGGGCGGATGACGCGATTACTAAGATTGCCAACGAAGGTATGTCACTCCTTGATAACAGAAATAAGCTTATTTCTATTGCTGACCGGGATGGCTGGGACGTGGTAGAATATTTTGAGGCAGACCCACTCACTAAAAATGACGAAGAAGAAAAGAAACTTCGTGTCGCGCGCAAGGAAGCTGAGAGGTCTCGGGAGAAGCGAAATCGAAAAAATAGCCTGAGAAGCAAAATGGGGACTCGTTTTAAGTCTCAGTCTACATCTTCCAAAAGCGGCCCCAGTGTAAATTTTGGCCCGTCACATAGAATCGTGGATTTTCGCCCGGATGTCGGTCAGCTTTTGGTTAATCCTGTACCGGAGAAAAAAGCTTCTGTTTATCGCTGCTTTGGTTGCGGCAAAGCAGGTCATTTCATCAAGGACTGTAAAGTCTCCTCTTCCGCTAAATGACTAGCTGACTCTGACTTTGACGAATTTTCGGAGCGCGGCGAGGCTGAACTTGACACGGGCGTTTCCTCAGTATTTTGGATTAGAGGCCGCTTGCGCAAGTTTTTGCATGTTTGGCGTTCTATTGGGGCCTCTTCTTTTGTTCTTAGTGTCATTGAAAGCGGTTATAAGTTACCATTTGTTTCAATTCCAGTGAAGTATTTCTTTAGTAATCATAAAAGCGCTGTTGACAATAGATCTTTTGTTTGTGAGGCTATCGAGCAATTGTTGTTGGCGGGAAGCGCGGTGGAAGTCAAGCGTGACCAAGTTCATGTTTGCAGTCCCTTAGGTGTAGTTCCTAAAAAGAATGGCAAACTTCGATTGATTCTTGACCTTCGCTTTCTTAACAAGCACCTAGCCAAGCGTAAGTTTAAGTTCGAAGACCTCCGAGTCGTGGCGGAAATTCTTCAGCCAGATGATTGGTTTTTTACTTTCGATCTTCGTAATGGCTACCATCATGTTGACATTTTTCAAGAGCATTGGAAGTATTTGGCTTTTTCGTTTACTTTCGATGGGAAGCCGCGCTATTTTTTGTTTTGTTCGCTTCCTTTTGGTTTAAGTACGTCTCCTTATGTTTTCACCAAATTGTTAAGACCAGTTGTTGCACACTGGCGGTCGCAAGGCATTAGGATTTCTGTCTATTTGGACGACGGTATCGGCGCCGATTCAAGTAAAGATTCGTGTTCTCAGGAAGCGCAACTAGTGCGAGGCGATCTTGATCGCCTTGGCCTGCTAGTGAATGAGGAAAAGAGCAATTTTGAACCGCGTCAAAAAGGGGAGCACTTAGGCTTTATTTTGGACCTTACCAAAGGAGAATTTAGTATCCCACCAGGCAAGATTGATCACCTGTTTAATCTGATTTCACTGCTTCTTGACGATGTTTCACCCACGGCTAGGGATGTGTCTCGTATTACGGGTACCCTTATTTCTATGGAGCTCGCATTAGGTCCAGTTGTGCGTTTGCGCACCCGAGCCTTGTACGCAGTCCTTAATAGCGTTCATAGCCTTAGCTGCAAGGTGGCTTTAACGCGTGAAGCTGTAGAGGAACTTAATTTTTGGAGAGATAATTTCTTTCGTTTGTGCGGAAAACCAATCTGGAGGCCCTCCCCGAAGATAGAGCTTTTGTCTTATTCTGATGCCAGCAATGTGGGTTGGGCGGGATTTATTGTTCAATTTGGTACGCACATCGCTAGAGGGAACTGGTTGGGTTCCGAGGCCCTATGCAGCTCTTCTTTCCGCGAGATTCGTGCAATTAGATTTGTTCTTCAGTCGTTTTCCGGTCTTTTGGCGGGCAAGGAGTGCAAGCATAGATCTGACAATCAGAGCGTCTGCAGTATTTTGTCCGTCGGCAGTAGTAAGCCTCATTTGCAAAAAGAAGCGGTTGCCATTTACAATTTGTGCCATGAAGCAGGCATTCGCTTTTCTGCGGAGTGGATACCTCGCCATTTTAATTTTAAAGCTGATTATTGGTCGAAAGTTGTCGACACCGATGATTGGATGCTCAACCCTGTCCATTTTCGCCAGTTGGATACTCTGTGGGGACCCCACACCGTAGATCGTTTTGCGAGTCATAATTCTTTCCAGTTGCCCAGGTTTTGTTCTCGATGGTGGTGTCCTGGGACCGAAACTGTTGATTCTTTTACCGTCAGCTGGGGAGGGGGAAAACAATTGGTTGGTCCCCCCAGTCTTCCTTATTCCCAGGGTTATCAATCACATGAAAGTGGGTAAAGAACAGGGCACTCTCATTATCCCCTTTTGGCAATCTGCTCATTGGTGGCCGTTGGTGTCTCGAAGCCCCGGGGTTTTCCACCCTTTTGTTCTTGACTGGCGGGAGATTCCTTTACATGAGTCTACTTTTCTCCCTGGTTCCGCAGCCGCGGATTTTTTCGGGCATGGTATTCCCTCGTGTAGGGTATTTGCTTTGAGAATTGCATTTCCTTAGTTTTGCTGTAGAACGTTTTTCGGGTATTAGATGAGTACCTTGAACGAGTTGTTCAGCCTAATTTTTTGTTTTTGTTTTGTCTGAGCCTTTTTGGCCTAGGTGTGGGCCTTTGCTCTGTGCAAGTCAGTGGACTTGGAGCTGTACTAGTGCGCACGAGTTGTGCAGCTGAAGCAAGCCGAGAGGGCAGTGCTGACACAGTAGTGTGTTCATTTTAGAGTCAAGTGGACTCCTATCCTTTGCCTGGATTTGCTTACCAGTTGACGCCGAGTGGGCCAAGTCTCCATGTGTTGGAGTGTGTACTGGTGCTGTGTTAACTTGCCATGTGGGCAGTTTTCGTTGCAGACGTTGTGTATCTTGCGCGTTTAGTGCTGTGTAGCAGTTGGATGTTGTTCCTGTCTTTAAAGTGCCATGTTTTGGACATTGTTGATTTTTCACTTTAGGCTTGTCGCCTTTCCAACGGAGCAACGCGGAGATTCAGAGGCTTGTTGAACTGTTAAAGACTGTCATACTTAATGACTGTGCCGCTTCAACCGTGTCTTCGTATGCAGGGGCAGCCAATCGATGGATTGACTGGTGCAAGTCTTACTCGTTTCCTCCTTTACAGTCTAACCCAACCGCTCTTGCTCTCTACTTAACAAGTCTTTCAGACCGTGGCTTATCTCGCTCGTCAATCCTTGGAGCAGCTTATGGCATTGCATGGCTACATAAGAAACTTGGATGTCCTAATCCTGTCGACGATCCGCTCGTTTCTCAGACCTTGGCTGGTTTTAAACGCCTCCTGGCTGGCCCATCTAAGAAAAAGCAGCCTATTGAATCTCATCACGTCAGGGCGCTAATTCGTTCCTATGGTCACCCTCGTGCTTCTCTACCGAACTTGCAAATGGTGTCGCTGGTTGCGCTTGGTTTTTGTGCCTTCCTACGTTGGTCAGAGCTGCGTGACTTACGTGCCTGTGACTTAAAGTTTTGCGCCACCCACATGTCTGTTTTCCTAGACAGACGTAAGAACGATCAATTCCGTCAGGGATCTGTGGTTAAAGTTGCTCGTTTACCTTCTAGCTCTTGTCCAGTGAAACTGCTAGAGTTATTCCTTCAGCGCGGAGAGCATCAACCATCTCAGTCATTATTTTGTCTCTGCCAGAAATTGGGTACCGGGTACAAGCTGCGACAAGCTCCTCTGTCATATTCTCGGGCACGGGAACAGTTTCGCCAAATGATTTCCGAACTTGGTTTAGACTCAAACGAATTTGGTTTACATAGCCTTCGTTCAGGTGGTGCTTCCCAAGCAGCACGCAGCGGAGTTTCTGGGAGAGTTTGGCGTAGACATGGTGGTTGGCGCAGTATCCAAGCCGCAGATGGTTATGTCGATGAATCTTTGGAAAATACCCTTGTGGTATCTAGAAATTTGGCTCTTTAATTTTCAGTATGTGATTTGCTTGATAAACATTGTGCGAGTTGTGTTGTATGCAGCAATATGGAGAGATTTACATTTGCCCAATCAATTCTGATAGCTTAACGATGCTTGATGAGCAGTATCCTTGCCACAGGTGGATATGCTTAACATTTTTCGGACAGTACCCTTACGGTATCCAAGCGATTAACTATTTACTATACGGTAAATATGTTTGCTTAATGAACATTGCCTTATCTTGTATCCTTATATGCTTTTGCCACTGATTGTGAATTGTCTGCTTATCCCGCACCGCATTCCTGGTTGTCAGTTTTTTGGGTGCGGGGAATTCAAGAATTGTTCATTTATCTTTGCCTGAATGCAGCGAAGCGTAATGAAACAAAAGATAAATGGTTTCTTGAATTCCCAAGCACAGGTGCATTTGTCGGCAGTGTGTTTTAAGTGCCGGCATGAGATTATGAGAAGAAAGTGTGATATGCAAAGTAGCAAGTATATATTCGCTGAACAGTAAACAAGTTTCATTGTGGATTTTTACAAGCGGACAGTTAAATTTTTGTTCTTTTTTATATTTTGATTGAAATCCTGTAATCCATTTCCTTGTAACGATTTTAGTTGTGTTTTCCTGATGATTGACAGTTATTGTAAGTGGTTTTGTTTACTCAATTTACTTTGGCCGCATCAAACGTATAGTTTGTTTGATTTTGTAATTAGTTGGTTAGTTCAATAAATGGGCTAAGAATTGTCTGCTTATCCCGCACCGCATTCCTGGTTGTCAGTTTTTTGGGTGCGGGGAATTCAAGAATGTGACTTAAGAACTTGGATTAAGTTGGAAATGTTTAACTTAAACCTATGAAACCCTGCCTTTTGTGAAAAGCCACGTGTTTTCATTGCGGAGGCGACGCTGTGAATTGGTGATAAGTTAACTTTCTCAGAATATTGAAGCAATCCCGCCAAAAATCTATAATTTTGGCATTTTGTCGCAGATCCATCCAGTCTGCCCTTTCGTCCGTAAGGGCTTTTGGGGAAAAAATGTGTAAGGTCACGTTGTTAAAATCTACTTCGTACACGATGGTAGAAGCAAAGATTGCACGCGAACGCTTTTGATATTTTTTGCGCTTTATTTTGTTTTGCTTTTTCCTTGAAGTTCTTATCAGTCTGAGGGTAAATTTAAAGCTTTTTTAGCATAGCGGTTCCTATTGCCGACAAATGATATTGCTTTTAAATACTTTTTTCTAAACCATAAACAAATCGTCACGTGATGTGACACGGGTTCACTAAGACTTCACTACCAAGTGTTTTACAGAGAGCGGAAAGTGTGAGAGAGATTGATTGATATTGCGCGGTTTTCGTGAGTCGACGAGATGATTAATACCCGCAGCACTTCTCTTTTCAATGAAAACTACGAGGGTACAGATTGAACTAGTCCAGCGATCTCCGTAGTGTGGTCAAAAACACTGTTGCACTTTTCTTAGACTACTAGCTGTGCTGTAATGTCATCAAAAGCAGTCCAGTGATGATAATTCCCTGCAAGGATAGCCTGCAGTACTAGTGTCCTAACTGGCAAGTGACTTTTAATAGCCCCGGATGCGGAGCGCTATGTATACCACGTGAGACAAAATACTACGACATTTGATAATAACACCCATTCGGTTTTGACCCCCCTTTTTAAAGTAACTTCACATAGGTCTTCGAGTCGCAGTTACTCGTGAACGTGAATGTACCCATCGTCCTAAATAGTATTAAACGGCTAATAGTTTCATAGAAAAGTAGCTTTTCTTTCAAGACACCCGCAGTAATATTGACGGTAAAGCTAGAATAGTAAACATTGTATGTTGCTTTTGCCGATTTCACCTTAATTATACCAGTGAGTTTAGTGGGATTCCGGCTCTAAGTCAAAAGGAAATTGACTTCAGCTGAAGTCGAAACCTTCAAAATGGGCGACCAATTTCAAATTTGGACCGAGGAACAATACCACCTATCGCGAGAAACCAGTAAAACCAAGTTATTAACTTTTTCTTCCTTTAGTAAAAGGAATTATTTTACTTTTTATTTAAGGTGCTGTTTAAGCCACTAATATCGATCCCTTATAACAATTTTTGTACTGCGGAGGAATGCTGCATGTTCGTTCTACGAGCAATAATTCAACATTGTCCTTATATTCCAAAGTGCCGCAATAAATTGTTTTTATATAGTTATAATAATTCCTTACCTTAATCATGTAAAAACTATTTCTCGGTTGTTATCCGTTCAGTTACGCAGACCACAGCTGTACCTTTACTCTTCGGGCTTCGCCTCGCGTTTCAATGCCTTGGTTAGTCCTACAACGCCCTATTTATATGCTGTGCTGCGCAAAATATTTATTTTTAAAATTAATATATTAGGTTGCTAAATGCAGCGTGAAAATATTTGTGATAGTTTAGCGTTCGTATATATTGTAGGTTTGTGTTTATTTTTATATTGTAGATTTTTTTTATTTCACATTATAGACATCGCAGTCATGATATGAAATATGATATGCATAGATTGTGTTACAGGTAGCTGTTAGATTGTGTGTGTGGATTACTCTCAACTGCAAAAAATGCTGTTGGTGACTGATTAAAGAACGTAAAAAAAGGTGCAATAATTGGATCTGCCGATATTAGTTTTATCCGGTTTATTGAAGACAAATCACGGATTCACGAAAATGTATTTCTTTAAAACAATGATCGGAAATTTCAAAATGAGGATATGACGTAAAAGGGTGTTACGAAAGTGAGAAATAAACAAATAAATAAATGAATTAATCAATCAATCAATACTATACGTGGTCCTGTAGAAAGGATGAGCATATGGGTGTCAGAATGGTTCTTGCTAAGAAATACATAATAGGAATTCAGGAAATCTGTCAATCTGTCTCTCCAACGAACTTGACCCAAAACTGTTTATCATTATCATCATTATTGTTGTTGTTAATAATAATAATAATATTATTATTATTATTATTATTATTATCAGTATTATTCCACCGATGACCTCTTCCATATCATATCCCATGCATATAGTTCGTTTTGCTTCTAATTTTCAATAACTTCTTCAATGTCAACCATGTTATTTAGTACAATACTTCAATGGAGAAACTAAACTTCGCCTCAAAAACCCTTATCATGTGAAATACAGATGACTGTTAGGTCATTTATTGTTACCTAAGGCTTCAGGACTCTAAATAGCTTTGTGAACAATATGTGCTTCAAGTGCCTTCCTGAATCAATCACGTCCATTTCTAAGGGTTTTTATTTAAGCATAAATACATTTAGTCTTGCAGAAATAACAACAACAACTATTGTAATACGAATTCAGGGAATTGTACTCTCGTCAACCTTAAAAAAATCACCAATGGGGTATGAGATATACCACACGATCAGATCTCACATAACAAGTCTTACTTTCAATGTTGTATATTTACATTGTTTAACGTAACCTATGTAATTTACAACACAATGGGGAACTAAGGGTGGATTCAACGCTATCGCATTTCCCTCTGAGTCCACCCTAAAAACCGGTAGCTTCAAAGATCTTTTTAGAAACAGATAATTGTTCGTGACGGTTATTGTTGCGGAAGACCCATGGGGTCTTCACTACGTCAATATTGTGTGCTTCGAGTGGTTTTCTGGAGGAATCACATCCGTTTTTAGTTTTATTTTATGGGTACTTCAAATGCTTCTTTCTCCGAGGGCTTAGCTACCTGTGGTCACGAACGCTTGTGCGTAGCTGAAAAATGTCGAAGGTTAAAACCAAGAAAATGATAATAGAAAAGATAGAGGGAATTATGCGATGGTAGAAAAGAGCGCAGTTTCGGGAGTCACATAAGTTCGGATATTTCCTTCAATCACGATTAATTTTTCACCGCTTTTCGCAAAGGGAGCCACGAGTTGGTGGAGTTGTTGTTTTTTTTCTTTTTGAAGTGATAATTTTGGGAACAGACAATATGCGGACCCCAGGGGTATCCACTTCCATATAGGAAAGCCTTTTTTTCATTCACCAATTTAATCTTTCCCAAGTGGCAAGGGAAATCTTTCATTACCAGCAAAATTTAAAACTGCTAGAGAAAATTTCAAGCTGCTAGATACAAAAGAGGTAAACTGAATAGGAACGATTATCAAACTGAAAGAGTGTTTTCACAATTTTCAAGGAGCTCTCTGAATGTGTGCTTCAGTCGAGTGCCTTCCTGAAAGAACCACCAGCTTTTTTTATAGCAATGGGTAGCGAAGCGTGTTTAGAACGGTATACAAAGAATCGGAATTGTACCGCCTGCCTGGCCCCACAAAAAACACGGTCGAAGACTACTACATGTACCACTGATCTTACATAATTTTCAGTGTATAATAAACAGTATTCAACGTCGTCTTTTATAGTGAACATAGGCGACCACTACTCGAACCTACTTGTGACGATATCTAAGAGCACCTCCTTATTATATTGGCTTTTTTTAAGTTGACCTTGTATAACCTTACGCAGAAGCCTTTCTGAAAATAATTCTTATTTTTACCAATTTTGACCTATATTTTCAGATTTTGTTTAGCGAATGTTTATACACGGTTTTTTCGGAAGGTATTAAATCATAGCCTTGCATATTGTGTGAGTCGATTTTTCCTAAACGGTGCACTTAAAATAGATCGCCAACAATATCGTGGCTTTTTACTGCCACGCCAGCAAAAATATAAATCGAAACCGTTCAATGAATATATTTCAAAATCATGGAAGATAGCAGAAGATACATTAGACATGTATGCAAACGGTCTGACCAAGATTCAAGTAAGTGAAGAAATGCTTTTCTCAAATTATACAGCTTTGTTAGGCTAGCCTGAGTATCAGGCGCTTCTAGGCCTGTCCCGATTATGATCCTTCACTGTTTTAACACCAGATACGCCTCTAAGGGTAATTTTCATCGACCAAAAGTAAGGACCAACACTGGCAAATTTACCTTTGTATATGTAGCCTCTAAATTATGGGAAACGGTACCAACAAACTTGAAACGGCTCTCTACTAGCAGTTTTGAAAAGTGGTATAAAAATCATCTCCTCAAATGTCAGTCATAGTTTCTTTTCTTCTGAATCTCCAAGTAACATTTATTTTGTAATCATATCTACTATCGCTTTCTGGCTTATCTGAAAGTTGTATATAATTTTTAATGCAATGTTTCCACCCCGTTTTCATAACACTTCTTGCCTTGTGAATAAGTTTCATCTTTAGTTAATTACTTCGGTCCTTTCTTTACTTGTACGTAAGCAGCAGCCAACTCGAAAGCTTTGCCACTTTGGCTGTTGCGCACTGATTCCAAAATTGTACATATAGTTAATAAAAATGCAATTTCTATCATTTCGTTTTCTACAGTTTCTTGTATTCTCATTTTTTTTCTTCTCCTTTGTACCTCTGAATACTGTGAATAAAAGGATTGTTGTTGTTTGTTGTTGTTGATCGGCAACGTTTGGGCAACTTTTGGCTCTTGGAGCAACTTTACGAGGTTCTAGTAACCTCGAGCAATTTTTTGCCTTTCTGAGCAATTTTTGAGCATATCAAGAACGAAAGACTCAACGATTTCAGTTAAAAATTCAATTTATGCGAATTTCTTCAGACAGTTAAGAGACGATTGTCCTCTTTTGTAAATGATTATCAACCTTGGAACACATAACACCGTTCCGCAGGCCAAAAAACGCAACTGTTGCAGTATGAATAATTAATTATACTCTTAAAAATTTCTCCCCTTATACTATTACATGAGAAATTTCTGCAATTTGATTGGCTTAGAGCAGTGGTATTTCAGCTTAATTTGAAATACCTACATGTGAAAATTACAAACCTTTTGCGGGTAGTAGTATAAACAAATAATAGAGTGTTTTCACATGACGTCACAGCGGCCATATTGGTGTCCCAAAACAATGAAACGGCGGCCATGTTGGTGTCCCAAACCAATCTTGTGGGAGTTGAACTCTTTTCTTATGCAAACGCTTTCTTTTGTTCCAAGAAATTTGCATAGATGCTGGTCACGTGAGTGAAAACACTCTATAGCATGATTTGTACTTGATATTTGGCAAAAATACCACTCGTGATATTTCCAAATAGGACAAGTGCACGATAACGTCATCTTACTACAACTACAAGAATCCTTGAGTTTGTTGTTTTCTTGTGCAAATTAAGGCTATTGTTCTTTAATCCTCAGCGGAATTGACAAATTTTAATAACAAAGCAAAATAACCGAAATGAATTCTGGTAGTTGTAGTTAAAATATCGTCATCGTGCAATTGTCCTATTGTCTCAAATTCACTCACCTAACGGCTCGTGAAATTACGTATAACAATTTCGAAATATCACTCGTGGTGTTTATGCCAAATATCACTACAAATCATGCTATTAAAAATTTCGAGCTGTTTTTCTAGACCGATGAAAGTAATTATTGTGAAAAACCAAAAAAAGCTTTAAATTGACGTTTGTATAAAAGTATGCAGAAATTTTGGCAGCAAGTTTTGAATTTAAGTAGCAACTTCTTGGATTTTTGGCCACTTTTAAGCATTCTTTGGGCATTCCATTAAGCAACTTTCCAGCATTTTACGAGCACAATCAGGCCCTGGCGCTTCTGGGAAAGGCGAAAAGAAAACCAAAAAGGAGGAAAAGGGGAAAGAAAAGAAACGTCACCCTTTCCCTCTTGCCCTTTCTCCCCGGCACTCAAATCTCAAATCCTGTCTCTCCTAAACTCTAAGAAGGGCCTAATTTATTCTCAGGCTATGTAACCGTGGCATGGCTTTTTGTGGAGACGCCATGTTGGAGTCCCCCAGAATGACACAATACGCGACCGGAAACCAAACAGAAATTTCGGCCATTGAGTTCGGCTATGGGAGTATACGAAGTCATTGCCCTAGAAGATCAAATAAAACTTGATAAATAAACAAAATGAGCAAAATCGTGACCCTACACGAAAGCCTTCTATGCCATTTATTTAATGATGTCGCGTCGCACAAAAGCAAATTCAAGCGTGCTCTAGTCTCTTAACAAGTAGATTCCATGAGTTTCCCTCCTTCTGTTCAGTGATAAATCACAGATGACGTCAAAATGTGGTAAAACCAAAAAAGTGGCACACGAGCTGCATTCGAGTGTTTCATGACTGATACAGTATTCTTACCAGATTTTGACGTTTTCTATGATCTATTACAGGTAACTATGATGTAAGTTTGAAACAAAAGAAAGTAAAATTTACACCAAGGATGAAATTGAACCACAACATACAGCATCCATTATGCACTATATCCATTATGGAACAAATAAAAATGAAACATTTAAAACATAAAATAGGTGAAGTGCGAAGCTTGTCATACTTGTAGATCATCGTCAACTCTTATCTCATCAAATTGAAATATAGTGACATATATCATTTGTTCGGGGTTGTAGAAAGCTTTTAGCGTTCTGGAGACGTTTCAAGTGTTTACTGTTAAGAATAAAGCAAGATAAACAGCCAATAATTTATTAATAGGCTTTTTATTTGAAAAGATTAATATTTAAGAAGTGTGCTTTTCCTGCACAGGCATGACGCACGATATCACTGTAAGTGCACCCTTCTTCAAATTGTTATTATGTAGCTTAAGAAATAACTTACGACGGCAAAGTCTTCAAAAACGTCCCTTGAAACGTAAATTCGCGTTAGTTCAATCAAACTTTACGGCGCTTATTTCATCTCGTTATTGTCGTCAAATTTTGGCAAAGTTCTCTGGAGTTGAATTCTAAGGACTGTTGAAGTTTAAAAAGGAAAAGAAAAAGAAGGTCGTCTCAAGTTCACGTCCTTCACAAAAGATGACATCTGGGCTTTTTCACGTCGTAGTTTTGCAGCGACGACAAAGAAATGTACAAAAAAAGCGTGATGCACGTGCAGAGTTGTTGTGTTTCTAACCCTAAACCTATTTTTTTTGTGCCGTCCTCGTTGCCGTCGCCGTCACCTTTTCTTAAGCTCCCTGTTGATTAACCAAGGACGACACCCCTCTTCTTTATTCACCCTATATTTCGTGTATATGTTATTAGTCTGGGACCAGAATAGCATTAGGAATTTCTCCTTTCGTGTTTCATTAATGAGGAAGGATGGTTTTGAGAGTGCGACTTGTTGTTTCCCCAACTTTACGTTCCTCAAAATTAAATACTTATCTTTTAAATGTCCACTCTTGCCTTTCAGCAATTAGACTTAAGAAGGGTTTACTTACGCTTTCCGTTTTTGAGGATCTATTCACAATGAGTCGGAAACCTCGTCCTATCTACTTCTCTTGTCCACTGTTTACTGTTCATAACGAGGGCTATACCTCTAACATCTAAGTAACGTGAAAGGTAACTTAGTAAAATGTGCTTTTTTAGTGAGTTTAACTCTGGTAGTTGCAGTGGTCGTCAACCTGTTCCGGAACTAGTGAAAAAAAGCTTTGCAATAGATTTTTTTGCCCTAGATTCAATGATAAATCATATGGTGAATAAGCAAGTAATTGGAGCCCGCGTTCGCATGGTAATGAAGAACAACACATCATATTCATTAACAAGCAAATAAAATGAGAGCTTCTAAGTTGAACGGGTGAACTAGGTAACATCAAAAACAGGATTAGAAGACCAAAGAAAGTTCCAACTTAAGGTAAATAGATCGAACAACAGGAAGGATTTAAGTTGATATCTAAGCAGAGAGAAAAAGTAAATTATCTGTTCATAGTTAACTGTTGGATTCTTCCGGGCCTTCGAGCCCCTCCGCTCGCGAGTCCGCCCTGAACTACCCTCCTGAGAATCGTTCACACCCTTCATGCAGGCGGAGAAATTCACAATTGTTCACACCATGTTGCCCTGCGTAGAACACAAACAACGTCAACATGAGCAAAAAGTGTCACATATGTTCTCACCACTTTTTGACGTCTCTGTGTGTTCTATATTACTGAGGGGGCTCATTAGGGACCTCTCCAGACAAAGGATGTAATTAAAGAAAATAAAAGGAAACGAAAACTGTTGTTGTGAGGTTGGGAACGACGGCAAAGAGATGAGCAATGAAGTGTGATGCACTCGTGCAAAGTTGTTGTTTTGCATATCCTTATCATGTTTTTTTTGCCGTACTCGTAGTTGTCGTCTTCGTCTTCGCCTTTGGTTCCCTATCACGACCTATTACTAGACATTTCACTAAACAGACGCACCGCAACATGGAGTCTATTGGTTTTATAAATTAAAAGAAGGGAATAAACGAAAAACTTACCACTTTGCGCCTAGCCTGACTAAACTAGTTCGAGGATTTGAGCCATTTTAGGCTTCTTTTAACACCCAAACGCTGCCTTTCGTCTTTTTTCCTCTTTAACTAAACTGTAAACAGCTTCTCCCAAACGTATCCCAAAGCCTTCACGTGATCAAAGCAGGATAATGGCGAACACATTTTCAGTCAAGAGTCTCTCGTAACGGTGACAAGTGTTTTGAAGTTTTCTACCGATAAAGGCACTTTACTCGATGTATTGATATCGAACGGAGGACTGATTCACT
This sequence comes from Porites lutea, assembly GCF_958299795.1. NCBI lineage: Eukaryota > Metazoa > Cnidaria > Anthozoa > Scleractinia > Poritidae > Porites > Porites lutea. The sequence continues at coordinate 20,559,692 of NC_133207.1, read as the reverse complement.
TAAAGGCTCAAAGCCTTGAGGTCCATAAATCTGATGGGAGGTTGCCTTTGCTTAGTTCTAAAAATCGCTAGCCAGAGTTCGACGCTTATTAGGGAGCTTAAGCAACGAGAACGGTGATGGCAAGAGATTTAAAACGGCAAAAGAAGAACAGACGAAGCAGGTTTAGGTCACGTCCAAGCGAATCTGGATAAGATGAAACAGCATAATTAATATTTGTGTCAAGACGAATTCGGTGTGGTGTATAGGTTTTGGTTTCACTTATCCCGAATACGCGACTGCCACTTACATTTGGTAACTATTAGCTAGTGGGCATGCTTAAATCGGTTTTAATGTGTTCGCGGCATTGTTGAATATTTTGGTAGCTATATCGAACTCACTGGCCGTATACATTTCCTAGTTCCTGGGCGCTATTCGCCAGCATTTCAGCAGGAATGTCAACGAGAAATAGCGACACAACCTGCCGACTCATTCCTCCGCAGCGACGATAAAGGTGAGCTTTTGCTAAAATATCGAGCGACTACAAGATGTAGTAGCCTATGGAAAACGACGTGTCGCAATTGCCGTTCAATCCAAACGTTCTGATATACTGGAACTGTTCGAAGAACAGTATCCAAGTAGGGTTGTTGCCAACCATTTTAAATTTGCAAGTTCTCATTTAAGCCTGGACCTGAGTTTATGACGTAGCTGAATTGAAAAATATCCGGTTTCAGTCGTCTACATTAATTCGCCAAACCCGTCGGATCCAAGAAAATTCACTCTGGAGAGGGGTTTGAAAAAGATGCGGTTCCGGTGTGCGGGTTAACCGGTTTCGCGTGGACGGAAGGTTTATTCGTATAATTAAGAAATTGCGATTTGGATCTGGATTCGTGCGCGCGGTGTCTCAGTAAGCAAATCAATAGCCTGAGTAAACAGCCGACATTTTGCGACGCCACCACTGGTTTCCTCGCAAATTGACGTCTGAGAAACGACTACAGAAATTCAACACTGATGACCCGCCACTACCCAGATCTAGGTAGTGCTTCTGATTGGTTGAAGCAAATTTTTAACCAATTAGAAGCACTACCAAGATCTAGTTAATGACGCGTCATTAGTATGGAATTTCTGCGCTGTTCCTTAGACCTCATTTTGCGGGGAAACCAGCAGTGGCATGGTGGAGTCGCGAGATATCGGCTGTTTTCTCAGGCTAGCAAAATAACACCTCTGCACGCACATTACTTTTTTTCATTTGCTGTCCTTGCAAGATATATATTTTTTCCTTAAAGTAGGACTTGAATACAACATGGACAACGGCTTTCTTTTTTCTTAATCTGGGCCGAGTTGTTCAAAGCTGGGTTAAGATAACCCAGGGTTAGTGCGAGATTTGAATTCAGATTTGAAAGCTTAAAAAACATTTCAGTTTTAAATCTTTTTGTCTACAAGTTGATGATTGGAAGCTCTAAATATAACAGAGAAAATTGTCCGAGAAAATTCTTTTGAACAAAAGAAAAAGAAATCGGGGTTAAATTTAACCCCGGGTTTTAGCGTTAATTGGCCTTAAGAATACAACTTCAGAAAATTTGCTAGCATTTGACAAATTTAACTAGGTGGAATCACGACGTATTTTAAAACAGCTCGACTTCACTTTTCGCTTAAGCTCCCTATTTTTGACCTGCTCGTTTTATTTGTGATGAAATAACAAATACGTACCAAGATCTTGCCAAGCAAAATGATATTTATTGCATTCTCTCCTTACAATTAATATAGCAAGGCAATTTTTATGATAGTCGTTTGTCTAATCTACGATTCCAGCAAAGCGTCGAGAATTTTCCAGGATGTGAGTATTCTTTACTGATGCTGGGATACTCAAAACTCAGGGTCGTCATCATCTAGGAGATCATCGTCAACATCGTCAGGTTCTCTATAAGGTAAAAAAAATAAGACAGTTATGATTATGATAAGGATTATTTAATATTATTTACTCAAGGACAAAAATGAGATTTGCGTTGAGGTACTGAGAGGAAGATAAAAAATATAGTAAGAAGTATTCTGTATATAATTTTTTCAGTTTTGAAACTACAAATTATTTTTACTATCATCATCTCTTATCATCATCATCATCCTCATCCTTCTCCTTCTCATCATCTTCATCATCATCATCATCATCATCATCATCATCAAAATCATCATCATCAGTATAGAAGTATTATTATCCATTTAGTTCAGGGCCCAGTTGTTCGAAGGCCGATAAGCGCTTAACCCGGGGTTAAATTTAACCCGAGTTTCTTTTTCTTGTGTTCAAAAGCATTTTCTCGGATAATTTTCTTTGTTATTTTTAGAGCTTCCAATCATCTACTCGTAGACAAAAAGAAGTAAAACTAAAACGTTTTTTAAGCTTTCAAATCTGAATCCAAATCTTGCACTAACCAAGGGTTATCTTAACCTAGCTTTGAACAACTCGGCCCTGAGCTCTGGCTGTTCTCATGCCGACACGGTGGGTGGCTCCTCCTAAAATGTTCTGCAATTGGTATAGGATTTAATGGAGCCGAAACCAATTGTGGAATTGCACGCTTTGTAGGCATCCTACTGATGAACAGTTGGGACACGTAGATATATTTTTTAGCAACTACTACAATTTGCAGTCTGTCTACTTTGAATACATCCCAGGAGAGCGAGTCATAACAAATGACAAAGGTCCCATGGGGACACTCTTTTGTTTCTCTTAGTTACCTAGAAACGAGGAACATTCCTCAAAATCCTGGTTTTCTGATAGTGTTGTTTTATAGTTTTTTATGTATTTTTATCATCACCATCGTCGTCATCAACATTATCGTCATCATCATCATTCTAGTTTATATTTTGAGATTCAAATTTTTATTGTATCCAAACCCAAAATTAAGCATCAGGCTTAAAACAAGAATCATAATAACAATGAACTCGCAAAATACACTTCTAATCTTGATTAGTAAATTAACTGTCTCTTTGATCTCATTATCATTTTCGTCGTTGTTTCATCAACAGCATCACTATCTTTACCAGTATTTTAAATAGAATGAATATACCAAAAACAAAACAAGTCGAGTGGTTGGCGTGTCGGATAGTACTCGCAATCTGGCGTGGAGTGCCTTAAAACCAGCTAGAACAGCTAAGTGCACTTTCACCATAAACAAGACCCCAATATCTACCAAAAACTTACCCCAAGTCCCTATGAGGAGTTATCCATGGAGTTAAACTGACCGTCGGTAGTTGGTCGCAATTCACTCTTTCCTTGGATTGCTGAAACACCATCTTGTTGACAGCCGTGATGCTATCAGCATTGTCGCAGAGTATCTTGGCAAAGGTTGTTTTCCTGATTTCCTGTAGCATTGCACCGTTGTACGCCGTTCGATCAGTGTTTAAGTTTCGGTTCGGTGCATTTTCATGCCAGAAGCGATCTCCAACTCTGAGGCGTTTGAACTGCTCCGCTACAATGCACTGGAAAGTTGGTCCCAGTACCCCTCCGTCACCAGGTTTCGGCTCAAGCATTCCTTTGAGGAAAAAAGCAAAACCGGTTTTTGGTTACAAATTCTACCAATCGCATTATAAAAGCAGAAAGATCTGTATAGCAGGAACAGAAAGGAATTATAGGGTCTTTTTTATTTTGTGAACGACTATTGGTGCCTGCGTTTTCGCGACAAGTTATATTTAAAGGAATTTGAATGTGTTTGATCTTACTGTGTCACGCACTTAAACAAAATTTAGCACTTAGGTGACCAACCAATACACCGAAATGTAAACTGAAATAATCCGTTGCTTAAAACAGTGAGGGGCATTTACCTAAAAACAGCAAATAAAGAGTAGACCAAATAGGACAAACAAGACCAATAGAACAATTGAGCGATGAGGTCATTTTACTAAAGAATCCGTCAGTTAGTCGTTTTCTTGTGTAAATTAGGGCTATTGTCTTTTAAAACTCAGCAGGATTGACAGATTTACATAAGAAAGCAAAAACGAAATGAATTCTGGTATTTGTAATCAATTGTCGTCATCGTGAAATTAGCCTTTTTCGTTTACTGATTTTAATCCAAGGCTTAGGAATAAAACAGAAGTAATCATCTCGACGCTCAGCGATGAATAATACATTTCTTTTGTGTAATTCCGACGAGCCTCAAAGCCAAGTTTGAATTTTAATATATCGAAATTGGTGAATTACAGTTGAGATTTTTGAAAACTATCCGCCAAATTTTTGACAGTTTAAGTCTGTTCTTTCTCGGGGCTTTGCTCATGTGGCAGGTATGGTCACAGTCAAGTAATAATTAAGGCTATGTTCTCACTATCACCGGATAGCTTCTGCGCCGGCACGAAAACCACACCGGATAGGACTTCTGTTCACACATAAGAACGGTGATTTCCGCGCGATTTCTTTAACGGAGCAAAGAGCAATCTGGTTTCGTGTGAACATAGCCTATTGCAACAGTTGATCACGTGATAAACTTTCTGTAAATGCGAAAACAGTTCGGTTTTGGAAGATTTTATTAACCGGAACTTAAGGACCATATTAAAATTAGGTAAACTATAAATTTTCAGCCGTATCTCTTAAAAGTAGCGATTGCAACGGCTGCCGAAAATAAGAAGGATTTGTGTGGAAAAAAACAACTTTTGCCACCCAGTCACGGTTGAGTGGTCTTCCTACAAGGCCTTGTACATTTGGAAATTCTTAAACTGTCGTTAAATCTTTCCCTTCCGCATTTAAGGGATTAAATTTGAGCCTCGTAATGCAGTTTGAAAATTTCGAAATTTACAAGGATTTGTATGTACATGTAAAACCACTCAACCATGACTGGGGAGCAAAAGTTGTTTTTCCCACACTATAGGTTACAGTATAGGTACCTGATTTTAATATGCTCTTTCAGTTCCTGCTGACAATTATTCCAGAGGTGTTTTCGTGTTTACAAAAAGTTAAACCTTGGCCTTTCCAGCTCTGATTAAATCATTATTAAAACATTCTTTTTCCTTGTAGGACATATTTTATTCACTTGTGTGTACGTATTCCCCATTTACGACGAATCTTTCATTAGTTTCTTTTATCTCCATGTTGTTTATATGAAGTATGTAGGCTCATGTTTCTTTTTCACAGTTTGCTTATTATAACTCCTAATTTAATTATTGTTCTAAGAGAAAAAAAATTGGATTGAAGGGTAAGTAAATTTATTTAAAGCAATTAGCTGAACATGTACACTTACTGGATCGTGGATCCGATTACGCAAATTTATAAAAGAGGGACGTGGCAAAATTCAACGCTAAATCCGTCTCAAATCGGGGCCCATTTTCTAATTTTGCTTTAAAGCCAAAGTCAAAATGTATAAAACGCCTATGAAACATTTAATTATAAATACACAAATTCCCATTTAAACGTGTAATTTCTTTGGCCATTACGTGAAAAATGTACCAGAAAATTCTTTACAAACTTCGCTGTCTTGGTGGCATTTCAAAACCCGACAAGCCGTGAAGAAAACTTGGTCAAAGTCATTGAAGTCGAGTTTTCTGGCTAAAAGCTTTTCTTTTTCCACAAAAATGAAACTGAGTATTCTTTTGAACTTTCCCTTTCTATCTGCGTCTTCTAACAGTACACGTTTAATCTTGCTACGCGAAAAAGGCTCTCTTCGGTCTCACGGGAGATGGTTCGCTTTCATGAAAAAAAATCGTCATGCAAAAATTACTCAGTTAATACTACTACATGAAAAATTTCTGCAATTTGGTTGGCTTAGAGCTGTGGCATTTCACCTTAATTTGAAATACCTACATAATAATAGCATGATAATAATAATAGCATGATTTGTACGTAATATTTGGCATAAATACCACTCGTGATATTTCAGAATAGTCTCAAATTTCACTCGCCTAACGGCTCGTGAATTTACCTATAACAACTTCGAAATATCACTAGTGATATTTATGCTAAATATCACTACAAATCATGCTATTACCTATACGAACATCATGACGTCATGTACAAGACACTTAGCCGTCGGGTGGGGAGTACCGCGCGCATCGAGACATACAAGGCTGGAGACTGAGCCCATTAGGAGGTCGGAGAGGTCTCTCTCTTTCCTATCATATATTTCCATGCCGTGAGAGACCTCTGGTCACCATGAATTAAAGGATGTTCTTGGAATTTTTCGACGAACACCGGGGCGACCGTTCCCCCCCCCCCCCCCCCCAACTTCCCATCACACACACACAAACATGCACTCGGGCACTGCTTACCTCCGACAAACAAGTCGATATCATGAACGTTATCGTAGACCTTTCTCAAATTTTCCACGTCCTCTTCCGCAAAGCCAGCGACGTTCTTCAAATCGTCGAAACTTTTTACATTGCTCAGGCCACATAACTGAAGGTTACGATACTTAGTGTACCCCGGAAGTCCACGTTCACGACCTCTTTGGATGTTAATGCTGACTAAGTCAGATAAATCACCCTCGCCACGACGTAGGTTTTCTTGTACAGAACTGGAGAATCGCCTAGTACATGTAAATAACACAATATTTTAGCTAAGCAAATAAAGTTAGCAAATCCTTAAAGTGGAGCTGCTTTAAATTGGATTACGAACATTCACTCCTCTGTAGGCAAAGTGTGGGAGGTAAACGAGGTGTATTATGGGCAATGTGAAGATCGCAACCGAGAAAATCTGTGGACGAGGTTGTTTTGCTCAGCTGTTTTAGTTTAGCTCAAGAAAATGGCGAGAAATTACACACGTTTGCGAAAACGATCAGAATCAGCTGAACTTATGCCTAAAAACATCGCAAGAGCAGCTGGAAAGCTGAACATCTATTAGACCTACCAGACTCATCATCTCTTTATGTATTGACTTTACCTAGAACATGAACGGTTGAAAGGGGACAGGCGGTAAATTTGCTACGTTCGAAATAAGTATAAGTTGTAACTGTTCATCATAAAGATGCCAAAAATGTCTTAATTGGTTTCGGCTCCTTCAAATCCTATACCAGTTTTGGAGGAGCCGTCTAGTATTGACATCAACTCATTGTTATCAACGTAGTGCATTAATTAAAAAAAGGTATCCATTTTACACAGGCAAGAGGCGTGTCCTTTTGCTGCTGTTGTCAATTTTTGTGATCATAGTTGTTTCGTTAATTTTTTTTGAGAGGGAAACAAATTTTCAATCGTAGCATATATGTTTTTGTCTATAGTAGAAAGTAAATACTCTACCAGAAAAAAATGCTCTGCCCAGCGTTTGTTCCAGGGAGATAAAATGTATGTTCATTTGCAGTCGAACCTGACCCCCACTAACGATCAACTTGGAGTAGTAGTAGTAGGTAGGCAAGTAGTCCTCTGCGGAGCACTCCCCCCGCCCTCTTAATTACACGACTTGGTTTAGTAACACCCTCTCTTCTGGCACTAGACAGTTCCTTTTTACTCACCCGTCACTTTTCGCTGCAGAATCTTTCACTAGTCCCCTCACAATGGCGTCTACGCCGCCCTGATCTGTCTCGTATAGGTATTGAGGATTATTGAAGTCCAACACTGGGATGGGCCGAAATTCTGTTTTCAAACCGCATTCACTTCTTTTATGTTCGAAACCAATTTGACTGAATCTTCTAAACCATTCTTGAACTAAGCTGTGGCCAAATCGGTAAGCAGCGACAGAAAAGGCATTTGTCATTTGAGCATTTACGTTTTTGTCGTAGCCATTGAAAAACTGTGTTCCTTTAAGGAGCTCGAGGCCAAACTTATTGATCTGAATAGTGAGGGGGAAAAAGAAACATCATCAATGTTGCTTTTTAATGCACGGGAGAAATAGCTGAAAACATAGTGACTTGGGATACATTTAAGAAATCATATTAATTTTTTTAAATTTAGAGCAAGTCGAATATAGGTCTTTTTCGTGTGCATCTTGTTATGAATTGCTTCCAAACAAAGTAGCCCTTGAATGATTGCGTTCCTGGAAGTATTTCGAGACTTAAAGTCTTTGATCTACAATAATTATGAAGAATAATAAAACAAATATTTTCGTAAAATTAACAAAACATGACGTAACTGATATTCAGTTGCTAAATTTAAGGCCGGGTACGTGGGTTTTTCTTGTTATCCTGAATAACTTCCCTTCTACCGTCGCGAAATTATACAGCATTATATAACAAAATGACTGTTTGAGAATAAGGAAACTTTCAGTTTCCTTATGTGGGAGTCCAGATTCTCATGGTATGACATCGTTCCAGAAATAGTGGTTAACAGACTGCTTTAAAGACCGCTTAGTGCTTGTTTTAAAGCAGGCGCTAAGTTCGACCAGCAATTCAAGGTCTTCGATTCAGAACTTAAGGTGGGCTTAAATTTGAGATTGTTTACATTAATAGGATCAGCCGTTCTGACAAGCTGATTGGCAAACCCACACCGATAAATCTTGAGCTGGTTTACAAAGTTTTATGCATGTAGAAATACACCGATGCTCAGTACTTTCAGGTCAGTAGTATAAGGTGAAATTATAACCTAGACCAAACGCATAGTATTAGGGCGTAACAAATACGGCGCCAAATAATGTACTGTATACAATACTGCATTTACAGTGAAACATATACTAAGCTATATGGATTAGTTTAAAAGAAAACTTGCTTGTGCTGTTATTATGCATTTTGAAAAGTGTAACCGCCATAACGTAAGCATAAATACAAAGCAAGACCCTTACACTTTACTTGAATTGCACCGGATTTCTAGTTAAGTAGATGCCTATATGTCTTAATATGTTTTTGCTTGTGTCGCACGTGAAAAATAGCCCTTACTAAGGCTTTAGGAGACAGCACCTGTTTCGATTAATCAGAAGAGATTAAAAGCGGGCTATCAACCTACCGTTTTCCTACTCAAAATCAATGGCAGGAATTCGTTGTATGTAATGACTTGCAGTTGCGCCCCGATGATTTTCCTGGTCTCATTGAAAATCCTGTCTTTTGACCATCTATTAGCATTATTGTTGTTGAGTAAAAATGTGGCTATTCGGTTGTGCTGCCGAACGAAGATAGTATGGACTGAATTGAGACCTGTAAGATAAGACATCTTATTATACATTGCACTCACTATCACTCCCCTCAATGGCTAAAGGCTACAATCAGTGTAACCTAAAGATTCAGGGGCACCCAACGACAGTTTCCTCCTAAATGCATTGAAAAGTCTTTTTAGGCTATCAGAGTAATTTAAAATGCATTCTCGGCGGCGCTATAAAATTTGTGTCTGTTCGGTCATCCTACAGGGGAACTTGTGGCTTTTCCGAATTACAAGCCAGGACTTCAATGTTCTTTTCCCGAAAATATTAGATGCAACTGAGCGTTTTACGAAAGTGGGAATTTTTCTTATTCCTCTCTCCATCACATTTTTGAATCCGAAAATTTTAGTTTTCCTTTTCCTAAGAAAATTAGCCTAACAATAGGAGTAAAATATGAAAAATTAAACTTCAGAAAATCGTAGGGAATTTTTTAGATAAGCTTCGAAAATTGTACCTAAATGGAACGCTCATCAAGACATTTTTAGCCGCCCTCAAGTAATAGAAAATTCTAGGCAATATTTGCTTCTCCGAACAGATATTTTGAAAGAAAACAGTCGTTGGGTGCCCCTGAAGATTAGTTAGTTAACAGACTAATGTGTGGGTTGCATGCAATGTATGATTTCCAAAAGCAAGGACAAAGTGCGTTCTGCGTGCAACGGTTTTTGTCGTCATTTCTTCAAAGCAGTGTATAATGAAACAATTATTGGATAAGGTCTTAAGTTTGTAATATCCGGAATAATCAAGATCTCGGTAAGTTTTATCGGCCTTAGCCAATTATTGTTTAAAATCGATAGCTAATAAGTAAATAACTGAAATATAAAGATTCGTCGGTATTGCATCTCCTATCGTCGATCTCGACAAACTGGAATTTAAGCTTACTTAAATTAAGTTACTTTTCTATCAGATCTCTAGAAACGTTTTCTCATTTAAGTGGAGTTTGCCCGGTCAGAAATCAGTTCATAGTAGCATTAACCGCAATACGAGTCATCAAATCATATGTCTTGAACTTCTCCAATTTAAAAAGCAACATTTATCAAATGAATACTAGGGTTAGGTGAAGAAAAAAAGAACGAGATTAACAATCTCTCTCGGCTCCAGAAGATCAAAAAAGCTTGTGGCATTAATAGGATAGTTAGATAGTTTATTTATAATCACATCGCAACCCAGAGGTTGAATTAGGCGATTATTTACAAATAATTATGATAACTGAAAAATACTACCACTTCTAAGACGCTGATTTAAAAAGAAAAATGTAAGAATCGAATCATAGAAACAATACATGAATACACTAGAGTAAAATTGTGATTTGTTAAGAAATAAAAAGATAGAATTTGACAAAATAAAACCAATCGAAAATTGTAAAACTATAGATAGGGAAACACAGTTTATTTAGCCTTGAGGGCATTGGACTTAAACTGAATACTATTACGGAATCTGCTCGTCTTGAAAACAGGCCTAAATTTCCCTGTGTTTCTTAGGTTCGACCTAGAGGTATTAAGAGCAGGGAGAGGGCCTTGAAGCTTATTCTCTTTCTTCTGTACGACTTCCTTAAATAGTTTGTCTACAAGTTCCTGGCGTCGGTCTGAAAGTTTCAGGGGGGATTAGGCACTTTGTGGCCCGGTTTTGTACTCCCTCAGGTTCATTGGAGAGATACGCGGGAAGACTGTCGTGAAAGACAGGACATTCAATCCGTGATAGGGCGAATGCAAGTGCAGAAAAAACTGAACTAGCTCACGGGTACTTAGGCCAGAGCGTTTAAGCTGAGATAAACTATATAGGCGCTTCTTAGCTTTCTTGATAATGGAGTCAATATGTCAGTTCCATTTCAAATCACTAAAGACGTTGAGGCCTCGTATTTTGGCACTGGCAACTAATGCAGTAAGACCCTATAAAAGGAAATTCCACAACTCTGCGATATGACCCAGAAAAAGGGACGTGGGTCAGATGAAGTGGCGATACACTGGGTTCAGACTGCGCTAGCGAGGAACAAATCAAAGCGCAAATACAGTAGCACAGCACCGATAGCGACATGGCCTCCTCCTCAAAATGTGAAAGCACAGGTTTTGACATTCATAAAAGGGACATATCTACCCACCTTAGAGGGTCTCGATAATGATGCATATATAGACTCTATCAATGCTGATTTATTCTCACCTGGGTTTTCATTGTTTCTCTCGTCTCCTGCTAAAAAACACGGCCTCTGTGGATCAAGAGATGGACACCCGGATTCTTCGGTCTGCGGAGGCAACAGATTTCTAAAGGGTTTGCCATCTGGATGCTTCATTACTTTCAGAAGTGCACTGTCATTAGGGTGAACCCGGACTGACTTAGCAACTTCTTCTGTTGACCCATAAACATTGGAAGCATCAACATAAGCTGTAATAGTGTTGATGTGCTCTCTAGTGACAAGTTTACAGAAAGAAGATGGTTCGTGAAGGGCGTCTCTCTCCATTTCAATAATATCGACTTTCCGGTCTCGGAATGTTGCATCGTCCTCGGGAATTTCAATGTTGATGCACTCTGGATTTGTTGTGGGTGGTTCGCAGTTAAGCCCTTGCGCCTTAGCCAGCGTTGTGTCATGGTCCATGAACTGTCCAAAATTCATTGTCAGATGGGTCAGTAAGGTAGAATTTGGGTTAGTGCGGTCTTTGTTACTGCCGTGAACAAAGCGACTTACATCACGCGCATTCGGAAGCTCCTTTCCACACGTCGCAAGGCGAGGTGTTGAGATGGAATCGCCATAATCCGCTGCTATGAGACGATTAAATTGTGTATTGACTGCTCCGAAGGTTGGGTTTTGTAAGTTGTTGCACGTTCCGTCGACTGTGCGAAATGGCGTCCTTGGTTTGCAGTTTATCTTTTGTGACTGTTCGGGGTTACTGACATCAAGTTTTTGACGGAGAATTTCCATTTTACACTTCCTCTCTCTTTCAGTACTAATAACCAGACAGGAAAAATACGAAAAAGGTGATCATTATCCCTTTTGATAATTATTATTTATCTCTTCAAAAGGTTCTAGATTGTTTGTGGTAAGCAGGTTGTGACTGGTCGTTAGCTATGATCAGTCAGAGTACGTTCATGGAAAGCGCTGACCTCATGGACACTCAATCGAACTCACGCTAACTCAAGGTTTTGAAAATGCTTGATGAGAGTTTATTAGGAGTTGAGCAGATGTAGTTGTCCGGAGTTAAACTGGCAGAGTTGATTTAACGATTTTTTTTTTGGGGGGGGGGGGGTGGGGGGAGGGTTAATTTTTTTTGCGAAATTTGTTTTGTTAGGAAAACTTGGCAAGGGTATTTTTGGGGGTGCGTTGATTTAAGGTTATTAAAAACAATCTGAAGATTGGCGTTGTACCGGGCCTGTATGAGGCATGTTCCGATTGCGCTGGAGAATTCGCCAAAAAGTGCTCAAAACATGGCAGAAAAGTGCTTGAAATTTCGAAATAGTTCTCGAAAAATGCTCGTAGTTTTAAATTATTTCCTAGCAGATGTTCATAAATATTCTTAGTTTTATGAAGGCTTTAACCCTCGATTTTCTAATAGGTGATCATAGAAGTGAAACACCAATAATGTTTTTCGAACAAAATCTCTTTATTAAGATCTAAACCCAAGATCGAATAAGTCAAGCTCTTCAACTGTTAAGTCAGCATAGTTTCGAAAGCACTCCCACAGAAGCACAGAACCGTATGGGCTTCAATGTATCACCGTATAGCTACAACTGTTATTAAACATGTGGAAAATTGTAAAAAACAACGTGCCTAATGTTGCCCGATAAAGCGAAAAAAATGCTCAAATTCTGCTCAAGAGTGCTGGAAATGTAAAATAGTGCTCCAAATTCGGAAAAGTGCCCAGCGCAATCGGGACATGCCAAGCGTATATGCTGGCCACGTAGTTCTGCCTGATAAAAAAGGATGGATTTTGGGGGGGTTAATTTTTTCCCAGAAATTTTTTTTCGGGGGGGGGGTCGTTGGAAGCTGCTCTAGGGATTTTCTTTTGGGGGGGGATTGATCACGGTTGCCCCCTTTTGATTATCCCCGTAATCTTAACTCCGATATACCCCCTCCCCTGGGCAAGAGAATATTAAGGAGCACTTTTTCATATATCACAGATTGAACTTAAGTACTTACGCAGTTAACGTCGATTCGATGTTCAATTGCTGTAAGGTTTCAGCACTCATCCCACGGCAAAGTTCATTTAAGACACAGGTGGTACATTTTTCACTCTTTTTTGCCTTCATCCACTTTTCATCACTCATGATACTCTTTTCTCCATGCTGAAACGATTGGTAAAACTTCTTCTGGGCTCCCTTTTCTTCTTCCACTCTATTCCTTGGTTGTACATATACCTTGCTGCATTCACCGTTCGCAAGGTTTTTCGCTTTGTCTATGATACTCTGTGGGAGATCTTTTACCATCACATCATCCAATTCATCGGAGGACCAGCTGCCATTCAGATCAGGGAAGTCATCTCTCTTTTCGTTTTCCACTTCTTTTGTTTCGTTTTCTTCAAATTCATCCTTACCCGAGTAGATGTCGTCAAGTACGTAAGATGACGCCAGCCCAAGGGTCAATGCGAAGATTAACGAGCAAACCGGTGAGCGAAACATCTTGTTTCACTATAGAAAAGAGTGAATGATTTGAACGTAGCAGTGTCTAGCTCCTTCAGGAATACTACAAAAGTCGAACCTCCATGTACAGTGTACGACCACCTTCCATAAGCGACCACTTACCCAAAACAACGCGGTTTTGTTGAACACGGGTTAAGCTCCGTTTAAAGAACTGGCCCAATAGTTTTGCAAAGGACTAAGTCGATGTTATTACTAACTTTCAAAACTTGGAAGGAAGGCGGAAAACGTCTTGCATAAAATTGATAATAATACTTGGAATCTTTTCGGACGGGGAAAAACGAGAATTTAGTTATGAATATTTCCTCTTTAGACAAAAAAGATGGTTCCGACCAAATGGGCCTGACAATGCTGTGTAACTGATAATTGTTGGTGTTAGAGTCTGCGATCTAAAGGAAGCTTGACGGAAACTTTTTAAAATATAAAATTGATGCAATAAATAGGGCTTCGATTCTTTTAATTGGTTAAAATAAACGCTTTGTGAATCAGACAGCTTAGATAGAAGAGACTACAGCAGACTGAGGCAGAAACACTGTAAAGACTACAGCAAAAGCTAAATTTAAAGACAAAAAGGTAGCTTACCAAAGTCCTCAAGAAACTAATGTATCCCTTCGAACAATCAATAGAAGCGCTGTTAAAAGCAGAGTTGTGGATTCGACTGACTTCCAAAGAATGAATTGTAGATAGAATGAAACTCGAATTTTTATAGCGTATGCCATGAATGATCATATTTAGATTTGCTTTTGGATCAAAAGGACCTAATGTGAATGGCAGGTAAAAATTCGTGAATGGTCGAGTATCACGTTTTGAATTTCTGACTTGTGAGAAGGAGATCAGCTTCCTCATAGTGTTGGAACTTGAGAAACCACTGTCTATGAGGAGGGTTGGTTTGCAAGATATACAAATTATTTAAAAGTTAAAACGAGATTGTTTACATCTAGGGGATAGAAAATTCCAAAACTCAGAGCAATATTTCGACCGAATCGCTTGAACTTTATCAGCGTTGTGAAGTGTCACGGTTGCGTAACAGAAAAGTTGTCACGTATCCCTAAACAAAAGAGAGGTTGTAAATGGTCAGTAGGTCCAGTCCATCAACCTTATTCAAAAAAGGTTTTCCATATTTTTAATATTTCTAAGGAGATTGCTTAGTACTACCCGTACATCAATAAAAGATTGGTAAAAGAATACACTAGATCTGACCAAACAAAATTTTAGACGAGCAAGTTCAGTGATGCGAATGAAATCTTGAAAGTGGATACAGTAAAGATGCAATTTTAAACTTCAAGTTGTTAACGCAACTCAGGGGCACCCAACGAGAATATAGTTCAAAACCACTTAAACATAGCATTGTTAAACGTGTTTTAGTATTTCATCGGTGGATATGGGCATATTTTTATCCCCTATAAATTTTCCATCTGTTCGGATTTCCTTGCCGAAAGTCTAGTGATCCGAAAATTATAGGGATCAAAACTTACTTGTTCGAAAATTTCAGCCAGAAAAGAGGCTCCCGAAAGTTCTAGGTGACCTTTTTAGGGTAAAAATCCGTTGAAGATGGGCAATTTTACCATTTTTTAGATGTTCGAAAATCCTAGGAGAGGCAGGCAAGCAAGAAATTTTAAAACAAATGTTCCGAAAATTCTAGATCTCAAATCGTCTTCCGAACAGATATTTTTCCGAAAATTGTCGTTGGGTGCCCCTGGCAACTAGCCCTTGAAAGACGAACTCCCCAATAGGTTCTTCGTGATACTGAATTTCCCTTATTTGAAGGCCGGGATTCGGGATTTTACGAGCGACGGTCAGAAAATATCGACCATCAAGTGGCAAGAGTTGAAAAATCGATTGCCTTCATTTTTTGTCCATAAATAGCGTTTAGGTAGGTAAGTAATCTGATGTAAGTTGTTCTCGCAAAAAGCCTTTTATTTTCGAGAAAAGTAAGAATATCAGTTTGTGTGGTCGGAGTCTCAAAATGGCCGTATTTAACCCGAAATTTGCTAACATCAACTCTCCTTGCGTTCGCAAATAAAGCCGCAAGGAGAAATTTGGACACTTTCCATCAATAAAGCAACTCTTCCTCTTTCACTAGAAGATACTTTCAAAGCAATATCAAGACTCGTTGAACTAACATAATTCAGAAACGAAGAACATGATTTTACGGTGACAAAAACTTTAATTTAGTAGTTGTTTTCTGCGGCATTTTTCTTCATGTGGTATAGCTCCAAATTTTCCCGGTCCTCGTTTGTTCACACATTTAGACATTCATCTAAAGCATACCTGAGAATTGGCTTGGGTTCCTTTAGGCAGCCTCCAAACAAAAGCATCAAAGTCCGGTAAAAAGAGTGAAGCGTGACCAAAATAACTTATTTAACGGCTCCAAGTTTCCTCGATCGTAAAGTAAGAAGACGAAATATCTTCCTGTTCCGTCATCCTTAGCGAACTACGATTGTTAAAGTCCATATTTTTTCCATAAAAAGTGAGTACCAGAAAAAGCGCGTTTGACTTTTTCTTCTTCAAAATACTGTCGGGATCGACAAGAATTGCGTTGCGTTACTACCGTGATTCCGTGACTGTCATTTTAACGGCTTCGTCTCTTCAAATGTACGTTATGTCACATGCAGTCACGGAACAGATTGTCACGCAGAGTCGCCATCTGGTGAGGTTCAGCATTTCAAAATGGTTAAAATTGACCCAGTTTCACCTTTTTACCCCACTCTTTGATTCAAGAAGTACAAAAAACGAGCCTTTAGGCTGTAAATATCTACTTTTGTGCGTTTCGAAATTGGAAGTGTTTACACAATTAACGCCGGCCTGCCATGAAAATTCCTGAACTTCGATGGTGTCTTACGGAGATTACATTCAATAACCCAAGCCAATTCGCAGGTATGTTTTAAATGAATGTCTAAATGTGTGATTTAAATAGCATTAAGAGAATTTAGAGTTATACCACATGTTAAAAATTGCCGTCGAAAATGAGTAACGAACTTAAGTTTTTGTTATCCTGAAAACCTATCCCCCATTTTTGAATTATTTCAGTACGACCAGCTTCGCTATTGCCCTGAAAGTATCTTTTAAAGGAAGAAAAATAATTTTTCTGTTCATGGAAAGAACATTTCTCCATCCGGCTTCGTTTGGGTACGCGAGGATTGTTAATGTTAGCGAATTTCAGGTTAAAAATTAGGGCAGTCTGAGACTCCGACATCGAAAACCGATCTTCTAATTTTTCTCACAAATAAAAAGCTTTCGGAAGGAACAATCTTCTTTAGGTTTCTTATCTACCTAAAAGCTATCTATGAACAAAAAATGAAAGAAATTGATTTTTCAACTCTTGCCACGAAATTAAGATTTTGGTCGATTTTTCCTGACCGGCGCTCTTACATGCACATAGGGCGAGATTCAGGATTGTAAGCACGCACTAGATGCAGCGGGATTGAAGAGCTCCACTGGTGATCCTTTTAAAACCGAGGGAAATTGATGTGTCATAAGTCGTGCTAAGCAAATACATATTTTTTCGTAGACATGGCGAAATAACTAAAATAACTAAGGTGTATATATACACCTAGGCGCTCGACCTTAATGGCCGTTTTTATGCCGTCATGAGAGACGCTAAAGTCGTCAAGACGCATTAACCGTCTGAGACGTCAAAGTCGACTGGTGTAAATTCAACGGGACGTATAAAAGTAGAAGACAGCAGCGAAAAAAAAATCCGGATTTTTTCTTTAAAAAGACAAAACACTGACTCTTCCCCGTCATTTCTAGAAGAGTTGGGCATAAATGCGTCCCAGTTTACGGTGTCCCATTTTTATACTAGACCAAGAGAGGATAAAGGGGACAGAGAAGGCATCCCCCATACAAACCCTATTCCATAGGTAATTCGTCTCGAGTTATTTTTAGAATCGGGCTGAAGTTACCTCGCGCGCTGCGTGGATGTTTCCTGGAGGTTTCGCATGACTGAACGCCGTGCAAAACATGTCGGGCGAAAGGCAATGAAAGCGTAAAGAGATCGAGAGCATTTCTGAATATTGAAGAGCAGGGCGGATAAATGTTGGGCGGTGAAACGAGCGCTCCGCTCTTCATTTAATGTGTGATGCGGAGTAGGACTGGCACGAGCGCTCTTTCCGCGCTTCCGGTGCGCTTGAAGGCCAGCGAAATTTTCCTTTTTGTAAACCGGAAATCCTATTATCTTTCTTTAATTTCAGGCTACAATGCGAAATAGATAAATTCGTTTCATAACAGTATCAATAAACAGTTTCATATGTTTGTGTCTGTATGCCTGCAAGTCAAACTTGTTGGTCGTATAATGCCAAAATCTGAGTTTAATTTGAAAGTGTTGAATACCTCCTCCTTCTACTAAATATCACCTAATCGTCTTTCGCCGTTTCGTTTGCAAAAGCTTAACACTTCTTAACCTCAATTTTTACATATGTTAAAGGGGGATAAATGTTATATAACATAACAAAAAATTAGATTGATATATTTTGATGTAGTGGCGTTGCACTGCTTCAAACTTTGCTTCTCTGGTGCAACGCGCCATGGCGGTTCTCGCGATGCGTCGCAAATCCGGCAACCGCATGTAAACAAAATTTATTGAGGTTAGTTGTAAGGTATTTTTCTCTGTTTTTCTCTCTAAAACAAAACAAGGTAAACGGTAAAAACTGAGGGAAAACTAATTTTGAAGTTTCAAAGAAACAGAAAGACGTATGAGGAGTTTTTTTCAAAATTAAAAAGAAGGATGATAGTGATTGAAATTAGCATAATTTCACCTGCACGAGCTGCACGCATTTATAAAATACACGTCATCTAGTTATGAAACACGATCTGCTGTCTTTTAGTTTTGCCATGGATGACATGGATGAGGTTTCCCTTCGTGTTTTAGACAGTACTTAGTTGTTTTTGTTTTGGAATAACATCGACATTGGCGAGTAGCAGAACGAAAATATAATTCAGTGGTAGAGCCATGGAAGTATCAGGAGAAACCCTTTGAAAGAGATGTTTGTCTACTCCAATTAAAAAAACCTCCCGCAAAAATAGCAACATTTGCCTCTCAGAGAGAGCGTACCAGCACAAAGGAAGGAGGAAGAAGTGCAAGAAAACAAATCAAGCTGCCATAATTCAGTGACAGTGGCAGTGTCTAATGGATAAACCACATCGCAAGCCCTGACCAAAGTCGAAAACAAGCGTCATTTCTAAGCAGAGTCCCAGTCCACTGCATCACACCTTTTTGCTCGGACGCGCTCTTTTCACCGCCCAACCTTTATCCGCCCTGTTGAAGAGAAATGAGTCGGCGCTCACCTGGGAAAGGGGAATCGCTGGACTCTTTGACAACCGGTGAAATCAGTTTAACTTGAAGTTGTTGTAACCTCAGTGCTTTAATAAAATGAGAAATTTCGCCTGTCTATTGAAACCGATCGTTTGTACAATAAAGCAAGTAGGACGCGAAGTGTTATTTTTGTTCAATAATAAAAGACTAATAAATTAAAGGAATAAATATCAAACCACAAATTGCTCTCTTCAAACTGTAAATTATAAATGATCCTGAGAGAATATTCACTGTGTTAAGGATTTCCCTGCTGTACTGTTAGCTCTATACAAGAGAGGAAGGGAGATTCTTTTTTAATTTCCGTTTCGCTGACACAGCTTTAGCAGAAATCTCTCTTTAGTCGTTTTCGTCGACAAAACGAATGGCAATATCGCTCTCCGCGTCTTCCGCCATCTTTTTCTGCGTCAATTCGTGAGGGACGCGTGGCTCTGAGCGTGGGTCATCCACGCGGAACACATTCGCGCTATGTGATTGGCTGTTGTCTAATCCCCCTTGGGATCTGTGGTCTTAAAAATAACTCGAGACGAATTTCCTATTGAATAGGGTGTGTATGGGGGATGCCTTGTCTGTAACCTTTATCCTCTCTTGACTAGACTTAACGTCTGAGACGTTAATGTTGTCTTGTCCGTCTGAACGACGCACGTAAAAGAAGACCCCTAAGTCGTCAGACGATAAATGCGTCTGTCTTATTTACCGTTTTGTACTAGAGTTTAAAGTCGTCCTGAGACAAATAAGACGTCTCTAGCATAAAAACGGTCAATGACCCCCTTGGACGCAGTGAACATTGAGGGTCTCGTGGAAGTAAAGCAAGTCAGTCAAGAACTGCTTGTTGTTTGGTATTTGAGGAAAATACGGGATTACCCGTAGTCTAAAATTGGCCTGACGTTGGCCGGTAAGTTTATCTTGAGTGTAAAATTCTACGCCTTTGTTTGAATATCAAGTGATTTGGAGGCGCTAAAGTATATATCTATTTCGTTTCAGTCCACGTTATTCTCACTTTATAATGGAACTTAATCTCCTTCCTCAGTTCAGATGATCTAAATACACCACCGTGTTCTTTTTCTTAAAGCAGCAGGTGACGTTTGGTAAAAGTTTTCTCCCATTCTCTCGTATCTTCACGGGAATGTCATAAGAATGACATGAAATAGTTGTGACTAGAAAGAACACCCCAAAATCCGCTTGCCCTCTTCACTCAAAATACATGTAAAAATTCTTAAAAGTTAAAGTACTCAATAAAAGACGGAAGAAGGTAGTAGCAAACCGAGTATTCAAGGCTTAAAACTCTACGTCATATGATTATCCACATCAGTTTCTATTACACCATCGAGGTCTCGAGGCTGAGCTTGTTAGAAAATGCTAGGAAGCTAGCATAAGACTCGATATAAATAATGGTGCACACAGACGGGAGATCACTTATGTACACATTAAACAACAACGGGCCAAGAATAATGCCATGCGATACTCCGTGCGTCATCTTTACTTCAACAAAAAACTTCTAAACCAGTGAAGAGCAGAGTAAATAACAACAGTACGTTTTAGCTCCTCCATTAAGACGACATGGTTAATGCAGTCAAAGGCTTCGTTAACAATGAAAATCCAACATTATCACTGTCGGGATTTTTTTTATCATCAGCCGCCCGAAAGAAGTGACTAGAAAATATCATACCAGGAGTCTCTATTGAGTGGTTTTTGAAGGACAATTTGCCCTTAAAAGTAAAGTAACTACACACTGATAATGCACTATCCGTTCAATAACTTTGGACAAGGTTGGTAATTGTAGTGAGAGAAAGGTCGATTATTGGTTGCCATCTCACGTTCCCCTCTCTGTAGATGAGGAACAACTTCAGCCAACTTCCAAGTTATAGGGATGCAGCCTTCTGTGAACTTGGTGTTTATAAGGTTAGTACTTTTTTGCTGGAAGTGTTTAATATTGTGTTTATGAAAGCCAGGTAATTTGTTAGATAATAGTATGGCAATTATGATGGCCCAAAATTTCGAGTTGGAAACAGTGTAAGGTTCATACACACATATCCCAGACGTTAAAATCTCCCCCTCTAGCTCAGGTCTTCATCAAGAACTATTTATAAAGTCTGTTTTTAATGTGTCGCTCATAGATTACACAGACAAAACATTTTATTTACAGAAGTGCACAACTTTGTGATCGGGCCACATTTCTGGGTATTTCTTCTGAAACTGTACCACGATGCTGTGCTCTTGAGCTAGGACCCATTATAGAGTCTATCTTTGAAGACCAACGTTTTTCCTCATTCCAAGGCAACGATCCTCTTCGTGCCTGCATTTTCGACTTGTTTCTTTTGTACATCTCTCTTAATTCAGCTCGAAGTATTTCACCATTCACAGCTTTTGGAATGGTTGAGATAAAATCCACTCCACCTCGTAGCCTCTTGTGAGGTGCAACGTTTTCGTCCACATATTGCATGATTTCCATTTCAGTAAGTTCGTCCTCATTTTTGCTTACAACATACGCCATTGGTAGTTCTCCAATCTGAGGGTTTGAGACTCCAACAACCGCTGCATCTTCAATAGCCGGGTGGGCCCTGAGGAGAGCCTCGAGTTCTGATGGGGAAACCTGGGTGAAATACAGGGAACAAATATAATAAATATAATATTAATAAATAAATATTAAGGTTATAACGTAACTATAATTCAGACGTAGCAACCCTACTCACTAGTTCTTCGTACACCATATCTCTGATAGAGCTGGAATATGGACTGGTTCTTCTTTTACCACACTCCTAATCGAGTTGGAATGTGGAATTGCTGATTTTGAAAGACAAGGGAAGCTAGTGCACCTATAGAAAAACCTTTTAGAGCAAAGACGAGAACCACTAACGAACTCAACCCACATATGACCACGCCGTCGGTATTTGAACCTTCGTCACATCGGCAGGCCGCGCGAGCTTTCTCACCACTGGGCAATGCACAGTTGCTCTCGAACTCGTCGCAAGATGACCCTTCGGAAAGCAGCGCATTCGGTCCAATTCCCCTTTTCAGAAACTATACGGGAAATGGGTACAAGCTTTCGGTGCAACCATTTCTGGGATCGTTTGGGTGGACAAGCATTAGTTATGATTGGTTGATGGTACTCAAGGCAGCCATTAACCAATCACAAGTACCGCTTGTCCACCCAAACGATCCCAGAAATCGTTGCGCCGAAAGCTTGTAGCCATTTCCCTTATAGTTTCTGGAGTGGGGAATTGTGACGTTTTTTTTTATACTATTTTTCATTAGCATACATATACTACGTAAAATTTATTCTACTACCTGCAGAGTGCAAGATTGCTGTAGACTTCTACCGCTGTAAACCGGTGAAAGCTTGCGCTTTCTGTTCTCTTGTCGAGGGTCTGTATAAGAAAGTTAAGACCCACCTGGTGCCCTCTGACTTTGATAAGATCTTTTTTTTGTCAACGATGAAAAAATGTTCGTCTCTGTCGTAGTATCCCAAATCACCCTTGTGAAGCCAGCCTTCTGTATCGATCATAAGATCAGTAGCCTCTTGGCTTTTCAAATAACCTGAAGGCAACCAAGAGATAAAGAAAAATGAAGAAAATAAGAACACCCGGGCGCGTGAGAGGTACAGAATGAAATAAGTCCACAGAACACATGCGCCAGTGAATCTTATCAAAAACTAGGTTCCAAATGAATTGAAACCTTCAGTCTTAAATCCGCTACTCGGTATTAGATTATCTAAAAAGAAATGATTAATTGGTTCAAATGATTGCTAAAAGATCCAGTTATATGCAAAGCCGTGTTTTATTTATTTCTTGCATGAGAGGCTTTTGCCGGTTCAGGAATTCACAGCAGGCATTTGCCCAAGGCGTTAAAAGCACGCGGCCATTTACCTTCCTTGCGGATAGGCATATGGCAATCTGCGGTAAGATAGTTGATTACATATCCGGTCACAAGCAATTTGATGCTGTGTCTGCTATTTCCAATTTTAAAAAAAATCTCTCTAAAAATATTTCTCCGTTTGGAACAGTTAAAACATAATCAGAGAACATTTGGATCTGTTGACGGTGACTTTATAAAAAGCAACAGAACAAAGAACACTAGCAAGATGCTGCGTTACTTATTGGGGTTAATAAATTTATTACAGCAATACCATATTCGGAAATATTAGCGGGAAAAATAAAGTAATCTCGCTCTACTGCGCGCTCAAATGCAAAGGCGCCCAAGACGAATGTTTCCTCGTTTAATTTTCACTTGTGCACATGCATGCTGGCTATCTTGTGATCTTCACTGAAACAGGTAAATAATTATTATCACGGCCGCAAGGTGAGTAATTACAAATCTTTACATAAAGAAAACGTTTCGCTATAAATGCGAGCGGACTGTTGTGTCGAAAACGTGGCGCTATAAGGATGCTAATCGATCTTGATCTTAGTGTTCGCTGAAGCTCAGAAGTGGTTATGAGGACCAGCTCAGTCGCTAATGAAACTGTTAAACATTATGGCGTTACTATCAATAAAGCCGAGGGGCTTCGAACAGGACAATCATTTTACTCGTAGAAATGTTAAGCTTTGTGTGTTATACACCCGATACATGTAAATATAAGCCGGCCTACAAAAAATCTGGATCTTTCCCCAGGAAATATCTGTAAACCTGAGCATTAGATATATAGACATGCTGAGTGATTTTTCAAGCGAAGAATTAATTGATCCTTATCTGCCTGGGTCTAACAAATACACTGGGGCATTAATTTACCTGTGTTTAACAAATGCAGCAAATACGCTGGGGTGTTAATTTGCCTGCGTCTAACAAATACCGTAATTTGCCTATGTTTAACAAATACACTGGGGCATTAATTTGCCTGTGTCTAATAAATACACTGGGGCATTAATTTGCCTGTGTCTAACAAAATATACCGGGGCATTAATTTGCCTGTGTCTAACAACAACACTGGGGCATTAATTTGCCTGTGTTTAACGAATAAACGCTTAGAGTATTTACTTCTCTCTAACAAATTTATTTATGTTATCCTTTACTAATACAATGGCAACTAAGATAAAGGCGTTTTAGAACTGAAAATTCCAGTGATGTATATTTTTTAACCAAGCCGGCACAAAACCGCTAACCACGAAAAATATAACAGCAAAGAAAGAGTAGTCGCGAAACATTTGTTTTATTGTATTAAATATCGGGCATTCAAGAAAACTCGTATACCCTAATGGGGAAAAATTTGCCGCTAAAACGTGTTAGGATTAATCCGGCTTATAACACCTCCGTAAGGCTTGTCTCCTTTTTAGTGTGGCTTCTCTTTCAGCTCCTACTGTGATTTAGGTAAAAAAAAAATTTACCTAAGCAGCGGGGACCCAAATTCCTGAACCGGCCTAAGCCTGTCATGCCATCCGGTTGTTGTCGTAAGAACTGTCCAGTCGCCTTGCATGGGAAAGGAGGCAAAATTGCTATTGGCTATATTTTGGAAGTTGAGCTTGCGACTGGGTCCGTGTCGTATCGAATTGCACTATTGGACTGTTTGGGGGAAGGAATTTCGACCCAGTTTCCTGCGCAACCTCGTAACCGCCAATAAAAGAAAAGATGACGTCACTAAAACGGTCCCATAGTGTAATTCGACACAACACCGATTCAGTTTCACGCTTGACCTTCAAAACGGCCAAAAAGGAGGGGCTCAAATGTAAACCTCGCTTGGCCTCTAGATGGAGGTCAACTCCTCGGTCTTTTTAAGCAGGTTAGCCCACAGCAAGTGTGTCGATTTCTTCCAAAGGTGGATAACGCTATCCACTGAGAAAATATCTATCCAATGGAAAGCGTAATTGGTTTCTTTAATACTTTTCCTCTGGATAGTTATTTATTCGGTAAATAATGCTATCCACTTATAAAAAAACCGGGACCTGAACCATGCTGATGTACTTTAAGAGAGTTATTACTTTAGTGCCTGTGAGACAGTACAATAGAACTCTGTTGCAGAAAGCACAAGTGTAATAATTGGACCCAAGTGTCATAAAGGTCCCATCTGTAATAGCATTTGGACCCAAGCGTAATAAAAGTCTCATCAGTAATAACATTCTGAACCCAAGCGTAATAAAGGTCCTATCTGTAATAACATTTGGACCCAAGTGTAATAAAGACCGTATTTGTAAAAGTTACCTTTACACTCAAACTCGTAATATACCAACAACAAATTATGGCCAATAAGAGGTAAACAGTGTAAAATCACGTCAAAAAAAAACCAACCTCTGCCATTTAATTTTATGGCCATGGCTTTCACGTCATTGTCAAACTGAATTTTACACGTAGTAGTTTGCCTAGAGAAGTATTTACTATTAGCCAAACGGCACTGGCCATTAAAAAATAAGGCCATTCTCACTTAGAACTATTAACGAGGGAAAATTTGTGCTCACTACTGCTTTACTGCGCTCTTACGAGAGTGTTTTTTGTTGTTGCGGACGACAAGAGGAGCCCGCAATCCTAATCTTCAGATAGTTATTACGCACGCATCGCATGTATGCAGTCAGCTTTCGTTTGGACTTCCACTAAGAATGAATGGAATGCACAGAACGCAATTTAATCATGTGCGTTTGGACCTTCTATCACTCGTAATCTTATCACGCGTGTTTGGACCATTTGTCACGTGAAAAGTACGCAACGCGCAGCGTTGGAGCAAAAGCGTTTTGACCTTCGATCGTTGTCGCCCGCACTCCGTAACATTTGGTTGTTACTAGTTATAGCGTTAAAATTCTTATGTTATCTTTATTCGTTCGATCATCGATTCAGTGTTTAACCCTCAAAAAGACGGACATTACTCTTAGACGGACACTTTGTGCCGCTCTCATACGTGTCCGTCTGAGAGAGAATTTACCGTATTTTCCAAACAAAGGCGTTTTGTGACAATCGAGAGACAAAACGAAACCCTTTATACGGACATTAACCAAGATGAAAAAAACGATAAAGAACAAAGATGTGAACATGAACATGACAAAAATATTGAAGTGATTCTATGAAAACCATGAGTGGATCTGTCCACTATAATTAAATAATTTGTCGTTTGACTCATAAAGTGAATTCTCTCTAAGGCGGACACCTTTGGGACCTGCATAAAAAGTCCGTCTAAGAGTAATTTCCGTCATATAGAGGGTCAAATAAATGGAATACATGGTGTCAGTCACGTCTTAAAGGTGTCCGTTAAGAAAGAGTCGAATCGATCCATACCTTTAATATAGGCTAGAATTATTTTCCACGAACACCTGGGGCGCTTACCATTTGTTAGCAAATTTCGGTAAAAAATTTCTGACAAATGGCAATGCACTTGAAAAACTTTCCGAAAAGGGGAATGGTTTAGAATTGTATCATTTACAGAACACCAGATAACGAGTGGGCCTGGATTAAAACAAATCACCCTCCGCCTCAAGAGGAAGCCTGGCACTGGTTAATCAGACAAATGGTATAAAGAATTTCGGTCGTTTCGGTAAAAACTGGAAAAAGGTAATACCTCGAAGGGTATTACCGCCATGCATGTGAGGAACAGCATTTGCTAATTAAATTGAAGACACATACAGAGGTCGTTAATTTTATTTCTTGACCACTTCCACCTTTACATTAGCGATATGGAATTTTTTTACAATAATTTACGACGTGACACTTGAGAAAGGTTTCCAGATCATTTGCTTTGGCACTCATATGTACAATTGTTTTCCTTATAAAATATAAACACTCTATGGTAAACGTAATTATTACAAAGCGGATTTCTTTCGTTAAACTGGTGGATAAAAAATGATCTTACACTGCTAAACAAGCTAAAAAAGCATCTTTTTTATTGTGTCGAGACAAAGGTTGCCACGCATCTACTAGCAGTTAGGAATTGGACGTGAATTAAAATAATTACCTCTTACAAAGTAGCTCTTGTTCTTTCACAGTAGGATAGTAACTTTTATCTTCAAGGTACTGGAGAATCTCAGTTGGATAAAGTTAGTAATGATCGAATTTCAAGGAATTTTCAAGGCGGATGCGAGCCCTGACTTGCGCTGTTTGAATCTTTAAAATCTTCTGAGGCTTTGCTATATCTATTAGCCCTTGCACCCATAAGAAAACAATACCGGATAGGGCTTCTGTTCACAGATACGAAAAGGTGAAGCGAAGCTGCGCCGCGCCGACAATTAAAGTGGATCGTCCGATTATCTGCCCCTCTTTGTCGCAGTGTAAAAAGGTATAGCCCTATTTCAAAGGCTGTTGCCGTTCATTGTTTTCAGTTTCCCTTGGGGCGATTGTAAGTCCCAAGAGAAACTGAAAACATGGCTTAAGCAGAATTTTGGAGAAAAAAGGCCTAAATGGACCGGAACAGAAGTAAGTAGGCTGATATAGCAACAGAGGGGGAACGTCAGCTGACGACGGCGCGCGCAAAATCAAAGAACTGGCTTGACCAATGCCAGACGCGGCAGATTGGGCACCGGAAGTCAAGTATAGTCCCATTCCGCGTGCTTTCGCATCGTCAAATGACGTTCCCGTTGTCGCTAAATCAACCTAATTAGAGGGAGTGAGGACTGGACCACACTGAGGTGGAAGTAAATATTCACAAGCGAGGATTGGGATTTAGTGCACCATACCAAGTCCTCTTGGCCAACCGCTCTGGTACAATATTTTAAGCGCCTCAACGATTTGTTCCAATTCTGTGCCGTTAACGTTCATTCTGTACCAGGTAGCTTTTTCTGTCGGAGCGAAAAGCTCTCCAGCATAGAATGCACATAGCGGAGAACTCGAACGGACGCTTTCTCGTTGTTAGAGAAACTGCTGCTTGGTGCCGTCTGAGTGCGTAACATAGGATAGCGTTCAGCTGCTGACAACAGCGGAGTGGGAGGTTCACTTCCAGGGGACCTGGGCACAGGGCAAAACACGAGCGAGGAGTAGTCTTCGAATGTTGTGGGTTCCTTGTGGTTCTTGACGATACGTTCAATGCATCCTGATTTTATTAACGAAGACGACCACAATACTCCTGTAGTCAAACAGATCATCGAATATGTACCGTTTTAAAGAATAAACTTAAACTGTACTTTAATACTCCGTGGAGATGAAATTAACACTGTTCTTCTTTATTTCAACTTTAAATTAAATATTACAATTATATATCTCTTTGCCGGCAAAGTTAATTGAGACGACCATTGAAATATGTCTTCTACAAAATAGCAAAGACCTGACCTAGTCAAGCAACATTTAATTAAGCTTTACTATAATTTAACTCCCCATGAAAACTGCGCCGAAGAAACTGTACGTGCTTTGCATGTAAAGCTTTATTGTTACGGGCCCTGTGGACATGGTGATGACGTCTCCAGCATTCAGGTGGAACACGCTTCCCGTGTACGAAGTACCATGCTTATGAGGATGTGTTGGTGATTGAATCCGCAGACGTTGTTTGTTGTTCACATTCACGTTCATTGCGTGACCATTTAGATGGTAGAATTGAGCGTAGATGAAGTACACTCCGCCGATGGGAACAACCAGTTTTCCATCTGTATAGTTCATGCCGTCTGCAAGGTAACTGTTCAGGCTATCAACATCCCAATCTTCGATCACTAAGAGATAAGTTGACAGAGGAATA
Source organism: Porites lutea (assembly GCF_958299795.1). Classification (NCBI taxonomy): domain Eukaryota; kingdom Metazoa; phylum Cnidaria; class Anthozoa; order Scleractinia; family Poritidae; genus Porites; species Porites lutea. Next base: position 20,531,174 of record NC_133207.1, on the reverse strand, counting down.
TTACGATGTTTCAAGATTCCTCTTAACATCGAGTGTTCAACAAAGGTGGGTTAGTGAAATCCGCAGCATAAACTGTTAGCACCAGAGCTAACGGTGTATTTTGGTGTTGGTTTTGTACAGAGGAATTGCGAAGTCCTTTATGGAATGTTAAATTGGCCGGATGAACCTCTAACAAAACAGTCAAAACCACTTGGTAAAATGGTTACATTTATTAAAGAAAATGTTGCAAGAGCTTGAGACCATGCCGGGTTAAGCACTCACGACGTTGTTATGACAATACAGTGATTTACAGACGCGTTTACAGTAAACAACAAACTTTGTGCACGTGATCAAGTTGTCCCTTTACCTGTCTGTTATTGTTCATTATTTTTAGCTACCAAAAAAATAGTTGCGGTCTCGCACTAATTTAAGACTTAGGGCCTGGTTACATGAAGGAGGGGCAACCCAGATAGGCCCCCACCTCCATGTAAACAGGCCCTTAATAAGAATTAGTTTTGGCAGTTTTTAGCTGTTCATTTCCCATTTTGAGAAATTGCCCACTTGAATTTGACGTTCCCTGTTTGCCGTAAAAGTGATTCTCAAAAAATTTCTCTGTTATCACACGATTTGTTGAAAGGATAATATGACTCTCGTGTTGAGCACCGTGTCAAACAGTCACAAAATTATCTCGCACTGATCAAGTACTCGGGTCAAGTATCATGAGCATATTTAGCGGTGGGGACGAGGGGAACGCAGCCGCCCCTGCTTAACTTGTGTATGCGCGACTTCGCGAGTTATCCCTGTGGGTTGATATAAGTCCCTCACTCAGGTTCGTAGACCGGTATCGGGTCTCTCCAAAGTCGCCCGTTATGAAAACTACATGTCGTCGTTGTTGCTGAAGTGTACATCGGGCAACTTCGGGGCAGTTCGTGCATGCATTCACTCTCAAGAGAACCCTAGGAACGAGGTTGTCACTCTCATGTTCACCAATATTACGTCCGCTCCGGAAGCGTCAACACTCGTTGTCGATTCTATCAGTTCAAGCTGTAGGTCGTGCGAGTATCTCGCGCATAAGCACCGCTGGGACGGTTAATTAATTTTCCAGTGACATGACAAAGGAAGACCGTTGCCAATAAATCGCGATATTAACGCGCCGCCCGTCGAAATTTTATTTACCGATTGAAACGAAAATAGAGCCTGATCTCAGGTTATGCATGTGAAACCTGAATTGACAGCAAGGATAAGGGAGGGAGCGTGGGGAAGAAAGCACACAGTAATTTTCAAGGAATTATAATGACTCCTCTGGTGGGGTGAATTGAACTCCTTACTGGAGAGTTATTTTTGGGGGGGTTATTTTAACTCCAAAAACGTGTTTAAAGAACTCTTTTTCAGATATTGAGGAGTTAAAATAACCCCAAAAAAGGAGTTATCCTGTACCTAACATTTCTACTCCACTTTCAGAGTTTAAGTAACTCCAAAAAGAGTAAAAACAACCCATGTAAGGAGTAAAAATGACCCCAGATTTGGAGTTAAGTCAGGAGTTAAAGTAACCCATAAAAGGGGTTATCATGTACCTAAAATTTTTACTCCATTTTTGGAGTTATAATGACTCCCTCAAAATTACTGTGCAGAAAACTTACGAACTATAAACGAAAAACACGCTAACTTAAAAACACATTTGGGCTTATGAAATACCTGTGTTTGGCGAATACGCCGTGTCGCCTTTATTGGCAGCTCCTATGTTAGCTGCTGGCTGTGTAAGAAAATGGAGATAAGAGATTCAGGTGCTACCTATAACCTTCCAATAACAATCTCTTCGCCGTAAACATAATTGTTGTTATTATTTATTCAAGATATTTATCTGTTTCTGACTCGCTAAAATCAAACGCATAATTCATCATAACAAGCTATTGTCGACCAATTTTGGACGAATTTTATCATATTATTGAACTGATGACTTCAAAAGTGAAGTATAATTGCAGATTATTGAACCGTTAACCAAGAATACCTGGGGACGAGGTTGAATTGTTTTGGTAGTGTGAACAAAAATGGCGGAAATTTCACTCTTTCACAAGGTAAAAAAGGGCTAACTATATTGGTTGGGAAAAATAGAAGCTCACTACCTTTTGTAGAATTTCCAGATGTTTTTTCACGAGTCTCCATATTTTCCTTCATCAGGTCTTTTAAAGCATCGCGTTTACGGCAAACGGCAAACGTTATCAAATTTGTTCCACGTGACCAAGTTTTCCATTTACTTATCGTTTACTGTTCATTTATAACTACACGAAAATCAGTAAATTCACGCAAATTCTATCCATAACAGTTGTTTTAAGAGCAACGGTCAGGAAATATCGACCATCGAGTGGCAAGAGTTGAAAAATCGATTCCCTTCATTTTTTGCCCATAAACAGCTTTTAGGTAGATAAGTAATCTGATGTAAGTTGTTCTCGCAAAAAGTCTGTTTTCGTGGTCGGAGTCTCAAAATGGCCCGATTTTCAACCCGAAATTTGCTGACATCAACTCTCCTCGCGTTCGCAAATAAAGGCGCAAGGAGAAATGTGGACACGTTCCATCAATAGAACAACTATTCTTCTTTCACTAGAAGATACTTTCAAAGCAATATCAAGACTCATTGAACTAACATAATTAAATCAAAGAAAGACTATCGTCAACTCGTGGGTACGTTGTTTAGAAAATAATCAATTAGTTATCACCTCTGGTTTTCCCACAGTGAATTTTAGGAAATGATAGAAATTCATATTACAAATATACTATCCTTGTTCTGGAAACACAATACTTTTCTTGCTGTTTATTGCACTTTAGTAACAGTTATTTAAGTATATATTTAAAAACAAAACCAAAAAAACAGCAAAACAAATAAGCAAACAAGACAAAACAAAAAAGAAAAAAAAAAAGGAAGAAGGGAGAAAGAAGGTCCTTAGCAGGATTTGAACCCGGTACCTTCGGTTTGACCCGACCTCACATAGCCACTACGCCATTGAGGATGGTCTCATAATTTGGCGAAAAGTCTCAAGTTTAATGCCTTTTCCATGGAACTTCCGCCGGCAAACGACCGGGGCAAACGATCGAGCCATAAAAACGACTCGAAGCAATGGGATGAAATTAAGGCTAATTGAAACTAGGCTACTGACAGTAAAAAACAATGTAAATGCATTTCATGGCAATGAAAGAACATATGCGATACAAAGCCGACACAACTCCTCCGCGAAGTAGGACGCAAAACATTAGCTTATGCCTTAGTATCTCGATTTCCGCTGTTATTTTAAAAAAGGTAATGCTCAAACTCACATCCATTTCCCTCCGTAATCCTGGGAAGTCCTTAAGAAGAAGAAGAAGAAGTGCCTTTATTTACCATACATTTCACCAGTCCTTATTTTATAGTCCGTATTTTATACCCAGTCCGCAGTCCGTAGTCCGCAGTCCATGTTTTATACTGACCGCCATAAATTCATTCATTCACATAACCTACTACAGTACTACAAGGTAGGAGATCAAGCCAGCATCGAAGTTGAAGGAGTCGAAGAGTAAATGCTCATCTTCTTGTCAAGTTTAACGCCTGGACGGGTCAAAGGCTTTTGAATCGTACTAATTTGAAAGATTCCTGCCTGTCTTAAATTTGGTAAGACCTCTATCCTAACCGTGCTGTAGCGCACGATGCACGCTCTCAGCGAGGAATTTGATGCTACCGAACTTCGGCGAGCGCGTGCTTCTTTGGAAACGATAGTTTAATTACGAAGTGCGTCTACTACGAGTGAGTGAGTGACTCATTTGCATATCTCAGTCCCTGCAATAACTCGTGGTACGCTCGCGCGTACCCACGAGTTAAAAAACGACGAACAGGTTTTTACGGTGACAAAAACTTTAATTTAGTAGTTGTTTTCTGCAGCATTATTCTTCATGTGGTTTAGCTCCAAATTTTCCCACTCCTCGTTTATTCACACATTTAGACATTCAACTAAAGCATACCTGAGAATTGGCTTGGGTTCTTGAAGGCAGCCTCCAAACGAAAGCATCGAAGTCCGGTAAATATAGTAAATCGTGCCCAAAATAACTTATTTAACGGCTCCAAGTTTCCTCGATCGTAAAAGTAAGAAGACGAAATATCTTCCTGTTCCGTCATCCTTAGCGAATTACCATTGTTAAGGTCCTTATTTTTCCATAAAAAGTGAGTACCAGAATGCTAGCTCGTTTGACTTTTTCTCCTTCAAAATACCGGTCGTACTGTCGGCATCGAAAATGTTACTCCTTCAAGAATTGCGTTGTGTTACTACGCCGTGATGCGTGACTGTCATTTTGACGGCTCCGTCTCTTCAAGCTTACGTTATGTCACGTGCAGTCACGGAACAGATTGTCACGCAGAGTCGCCGGCTTGTAGAGGTCACTGTTTCAAAATGGCTAAAATTGACCCATTTTCACCTTTTTACCCCACTCTTTGATTCAAAAAAGGAACTTTGCGATGGGAAAACCTACAAGAAGTACGAAAATCGAGCCTTTAGGCTGTAAATATCTGCTTTTGTGCGTTTCGAAATTGGAAGTGTTTCCTGAACTTCGGTGGTGTCTTACAGAGAAATCCTTCAGTAACCCAAGCCAGTTGCCAGGTATGTTTTAAATGAATGTCTAAATGTGTGATTTAAATAGCATGAAGAGAATTTGGAGTTATACCACATGTTAAATATTTCCGTCGAAAATGAGTAACGAACTTAAGTTTTTGTTATCCTGAAAACCTATCCCTCATTTTTGAATTATTTCAGTAGGACGAGCTTCGCTATTGCCCTGAAAGTGTCTTCTAAAGGGGGAAAAAGAATTTTTCTGTTCATGGAAAGGGTCCAAATTTCTCCATACGGCTTCGTTTGCGAACGCGAGGAAAGTTAATGCTAGGGAATTTCAGGTTAAAAACTAGGGCAGTCTGAGACTCCGACATCGAAAACCGATCTTCTAATTTTTCTCACATATAAAAGGCTTTTGGCAGGAACAATCTAGTTTAGGTTTCTTATCAACCTAAAAGCTATCTATGAACAAAAAATGAAAGAAGTTGATTTTTCAACTCTTGCCACGAAATAAAGATTTTGGTCGATTTTTCCTGACCGTCTCTCTTAAGCTGTTTTTATCTGCTAATTTCTCATTTTGAAAATTTTTCAACTTGAATCTCACGTTTGCCGTTTGCCGTAAACGCGGTACTTAATCTCTCTACTGTTAGCTGCACTGAGGAACCCTACTAACTCAAGCCAGCACTATTTTCACTGCGAACCTTAACAGACAATAGTTTTTTTAAAAAAAAAAATAGAGACGACAGTGACAGTTTTGTAGAACCCATTTTGTACGGGACCACCAACTTAAACAGTCATATTAATTATTCAAATGAAACGAAGTGTAAGCTTATCAACTCTAAAATATTTTGGGACTCTTTGGGTGTGCAATCGACTTTTTATCTATCGATATTAAAGGACACTGAAGCAAATACTACCACATCGACTGTTCAAAAGTTAGAGAATGGTGGAAAATGGTTGTATGTTACCTTTTGGCATCCCTTTCCGTAATTATTGACGTTGATTGGCTGCTTAGAATCTGGGCAAATTTTCCGTTGATTAAGAAAAAGTAGGAAAATTAAGGAGATCTATGCAAGAGGATTTTAAAAACATTTTGTAATATCTATAGATTTGCTTCCAAGAACGTTATTTTTTTCCTTTAAAAGTCATATTAATTAGAAATAAAACGAAGTATTAGCTTACTAACTCTAAAATATTTTGGGACTATTTGGGTTTGCGATCGACTTTTTATCTATCGATATTAATGGTCAAGCAAATATACTATTACGTGTCTTTTGCGGTATGACTATGTTACGTTGTTACGTTGGCAGTGCTTTTCTTACCTTGTGCCAGAAATTTGATGATCGATCTTGCGCTTTGCAAACATACATGGTGGTACAAACCATAACAATAAAGAAAACAGCAAATTTCATCTTCATACACCTCTCAACTCAATCCTGAGAAATACAAGCACGGGTAAAAACCTGAATTTTAACTTTTTGCACCTGTGGCGCCATAGCATCGTGACCGGTAAAGAAGGAAAAGTCCTGTTTGTTAATCCTGAGAACAAATTTAGCTGAAAGGTTTGGATAAAATCATTAATATAAAGAGTAAAAGCTCCAAACCATATACAAGTATAAAGGAAAAGAGTGAATGATCATAATGTGAACCTTAATTAGTGGGTAGCAAAGTGTCTCGGCTTCACGAAAACTACAAATGTCGAACCTCCATGTATGCAGTGTACGACAACTCTTGAAAGCAACAGACCACTTATCCAAAACACCAACATTTTCCCAGTCAAATAACTTCTTTTAGAATCTCTCGTAAACGACCGCCTCTGGGAAGCGACCGCTAGCGGCAATTTCTTGGATGACGGTTTTAGAATTTTCCATTGGCTTTCATCCTCCTGTAAGTGGCCGCTTAAGGCATGGTTGATCTCTACACCAGCGAAAGATCTAGAGTGCGACATACTTTTAGCGACAAGATGAAGCTACACACATCGTAAATTTTAGAAATTGCATGCAATAAATTCTATTCCAAAGCATAGATGTGTTAGGATCTCTTCTAGGAAAAGATCCCTATTTGTCGAGTGTGCTGCCATTTTTTTGATGTTGTTTCTTTTCTTCTTTCCTTTAGTTTTTCATTGGTGTTCATGCTTGTTGAGGTTGCTTTGGAGACTTTTAAAGCTGGTTAAAGTTAATACTTAACTCGCTGCTCTCATATTTTTACTGGGTCGGTTATTTAAAGGAAGTCTAACTTAGGCCGCGGATTAAGAATCATAATAGACCTCCAGACCTCTTTCTTAGTGGGTTATTTAAGAAAAAAAGTATTTATTGAAATTGTTCACGATAAATGGTGTTTAGATAAAAGAGTTGGATTAAATGAAAATGGCTTAGAACGCGGTTTTATTAAACGAAGGCTAAGCTCCGTTTAAATAACTGGCCCACTAGTTTTACAAAGGGCTAAGTCGATGTTATTGCTAACTTTCAAAACTTGGAATGAGGGCGGAGAATTTCTTGCATAGAGTTGATAACAATGCTTGGAATCCTTTTGAACGGGAGAATATCAATAATTCCCCTTTAGACAAAAAAGATGGTTTCGACCAAATGGGCCTGATAGTGCTCTGTAACTGATATTCGTTGGTATTAGAGTCTGCGATCAAAAGGAAGCTTAACGGAAACTTTTTAAAGTAATAGAATTCATGGAATAAATCTAAGGGTTTCGATTCTTTGGTTGAAATAAACGTTTCTGTGAATCAGACAGCTTAAACACAAAGACTTTAAAGACTGCAGCAAAAGCTGAATTTAAAGACAAAAAGTTAGCTTACCAAAGTCCTTACGAAACTAATGTATCCCTCCAAATAATCAATAGAAGCGCTGTTGAAAGCTGAGTTGTGGATTCGACTGACTTCCAAAGAATGAATTGTAGATAGAAAGAAACTTTAATTTTTATGGCATATGCCGCGAATGATAATATTTAGATTTGCTATTCGATCAGAGGGACCTAATGTGAATGGCAGGTAAAAAATTCCCGAATGATCCAGTGTCACGTTTTGAATTTCTGACTAGGAAGAAGGAGATCAGCTTGCTCATGGTGTTGCAACTTGAGAAACCACTGTCTATGAGGGCGGTTGGTTTCAAAATATAGAATGGCAAGATATGCAAATTATTTAAAAGTTAAAACGAGATTGTTTACATCTAGGGGATAGAAAATTCCAAAACTCAGAGCAAAATTTAAACGAACATTTCGACCGAATCACTTGAACTTAATCAGCGTTGTGTAGTGTCACGATTGCGTAACAGAAAAGTTGTCACGTATCCCTAAACAAAAGAGAGGTTGTAAATGGTCAGTAGGTCCAGTCCAAAATCCCTATTCAAAAAAAGTTTTCTATATTTTAAATATTTCTAACGAAATTGCTTAGTACTACCCGTACATCAATAAAAGATTGGTAAAAGAATACACTAGATCTGACCAAACAAACTTTTCGAACATTTTGACAACAACAACAAAATTTTCAGCGATGCGAATCAAATTTTGAAAGTGGATACAATTTCTTTAAGGCTAAAGATGCAATTTTCAACTTAAAGTTGTTAATCCATTAGTCTCGGCTGGAAAGGCATTGTTATACCACCCAAATCAAGCGAACATAGCTCAATTGCACTTGAACAGGTAACGCAACTAGCCCTTAATGATAAGAAGAACTCCCCAGTAGGTTCTTCGTGATACTGAATTTCCCTTATTTGACGGCCGGGATTGGGGATTTTACATGCAAATGGAGCGAGATTAAAGATTGAAAGCACGCACGAGATGCAGCGGGATTGAAGAGCTCCACTGGTGATCCTTTCAAAACCGAGAGAGATTGATGTGTCATAAGTCGTGCCAAGTAAATTCATATTTTTTCATAGACATGGCGTAATAACTAAAACAACTAAGGTGTATATATACACCTAGGCGCTCGACGTTAATGGCCGTTTTTATAAATGCCGCCATGAGAGACGCTAAAGTCATCAAGACCCATTAAACGTCTGAGACGTCAAAGTCGACTGGTGTAAATTCAACGGGACGTGTAAAAGTAGAAGACAGCAGTGAAAAAAAACAGGATTTTTTGTTAAAAAAGACAAAACACTGACTCTTCCCGGTCATTTCTAGACCAGTTGGGCATAAATGCGTCCCAGTTTACGGTGTCCCATCAACATCTGGCGAACCCTTATACGGATTTGACTAACTTCTTTTGGGGAACCAAATATTTCCTTCGGGAAACCAATACTGTCTTTCGAGAGATAAACAACTCCCTTCGGGGAACCAAATATTTCCTTCGGCGTGCACAGTTACACATGTTTTAATGATGCAGTGGAAAGCTATCTTAGAAAAATAAACCACCCTGTACCTTTAACAGATATGTCCACAGATGATTTAAAATTGTTGTTACTGAAAGCAGGGAAACAAGATATGATTGCAGACAAAACTGCAAAAATAATAGCTCAGTTTCTCTAGAAACGTATGCCTTTCTGTAAAGTCAATTTTCAACAAATTTTGTTCCATATCCTCACAAGATTCCTAGAGAATCAAGTTGTTTTGTTAAGTTAGTTTTCATAAAGAATCAAGTTGTGTGGTTAAGCAATATTGTGACAAATGTTAAATTATATTTCAAGTAAAAGGAATATATAGTTCCACATGTTGAAACTGAAAAGAGCTCTTTCTAGGAAAAATACACTTCCATTTGCTGTTAGCAGATAGATCTATACCCATAGATTATTTTAAATTGTTATTACCAAAGGAAAGAACTATTGTGCTTTGTGTTAAAAAATAAAATGTTGGCCTTTCATCTTGTGGTGTTGGATCATTGACGTCATTCTCACTCACTTAACATTTCCAGTGTTACCTTATATTTGATAAAGGGATTGTTATACCAAGAAACAGAGAGATGAGAGAATCTGCGAGAAAAGGGCCCCAGGATGAGGAAGCCCTTTGCTGCTCACTCGCGCGTTGTCTCGTCGTTCTTGCCTCACCGACTGTGAATACTTATTTAGATTTAACATATAACTTACAACACATTAATTACTTACAATAGAGTGGTACATTCCTTTCATAACATAAGTCAATCTTTGTAGATGCTTCAAAGTGAGGTGAAATTGATATACGCAGTTCCACAGGCTCGATAGTCATTTCAATCAATTTTTTCCTACTTGTAGATGAGAACTTTGTTGGCGGGGTATACTTTCATTGGTTTTGCACTTCTGTATTTCCCACCGGTAACCTCACGTCCTCTCAGGGGCCTATTTTTAATTGGTTGAGAGACCAAACAATTAACTTGCTTTCCATTTAAGTTTGCTTTCTTTCTGTTTTTTTTTTTATTTCCTTCCTACAGAAGTAGCTACATGTGGTCCTCGACCACCTATTTTTATCCTAGACTTAACGTCTGAGATGTTAAAGTTGTATTGTGCGCCTGAACGACGCACTTAAAAGAAGACCCCTAAGTCGTCAGACGATAAATGCGCCTGTCTTATTTACCGTTTTTGTACCAGGGGTTAAAGTCGTCCTGAGACAACTAAGACGTCTCTAACATAAAAACGGTCAATGAACCCCTCGGACGAAGTCAACATTAAGGGTCTCGTGTCCCCTTAAGGCCAGTCAGTCAAGAACTGCTTGTTGTTTGGTATTTTAGGAAAATACGGGATTACCCGTAGTCTAAAATGGGTCTGACGTTGGGCTTTAAGTTTATCTTAGGTGTAAAATTCTACGCCCTTTGTTTGAATTTAAAGTGGTTTGGAGGCGTTAAAGTATATATCTATTTCCTTTCAGTCCACGTTATCCTCACTTTAAAATGGAACTAGAGCCCCTTCCTTATTTCAGGTAATTTAAATGCACCACCGTGTTCTTTTTCTTAAACAGCAGGTGATGTTAGGTAAAATCTTTCTACCATTCTCTCCTATCTTCACGGGAATGTCATAAGAATGACATGAAATGGTTGTCCGACTAGAAAGAACACCCCAAAATCTGTTTGTCATTTTCACTCAAAATACATGTAAAGATTCTTAAAAATTAAAGTAGTCAATAAAAGAAGGAAGAAGGTAGTAGCAAACCGAGTATTCAAAGCTAGAACCTCTACGTCATATGATTTATAATCCACATCAGTTTCTGTTACACCGTCGAGGCCTCGAGGCTGAGCTTGTTAGAAAATGCTAGGTAGCTAGCGTAAGACGCGATATTAATAATGGTGCTTACAGACGGGAGATCACTTATGTACACATTAAACAACAACGGGCCAAGAGTAATGCCATGCGATACTCCGTGCGTCATCTTTACTTCAACAAAAAACTTCTAAACCAGTAAAGAGCAGAGTAAATAATAACAACAGTACGTTTTAGCTTCTCCAGTAAGACGACATGATTAATGCTGTCAAAGGCTTCGTTAAAATCCAACATTATCACTGTCGGTAATTTTCAATCATTAGCCGCCTGAAAGAAGGGACTAGAAAATATCATACCAGGAGTCTCTATTGAGTGGTTTTTGATGGACAATTTGCCCTTAAAGGTAAAGTAATTACACACTGCTAATGCGCTATCCGTTCAATAACTTTGGACAAGGTCGGTAGTAGTGATAGAAAGGTCGATTATTGGTTGCCATCTCACGTTCCCCTCTCTTTAGATGAGGAACGACTTCAGCCAACTTCCAAGTTATAGGGATGCAGCCTTCTGTGAACTAGGTGTTTAGAAGGTCATTACTTTTTTGCGGAAAGTTTTAATATTGTCTTTATCAAAGCCAGGTGATTTGTTAGATAATAATATGGCAATTATGATGGCAGCCGCCCTAAATTTCGAGGTGGAAACAGTGTTAGGTTCATACACACATATCCCACTACCACCTGAGTTTGCGGATTGCCTTATTGAATCAATTGCTACGTTTTTATTCCTAGCCGATCAATTGAGCCAAGACCCGGAAATAGTGACATAAAGGCGTTAAAATCTAGCTCTAGCTCAGGTCTTCATCAAGAACTATTTATAAAGTCTGTTTTTAATGTGTCGCTTATAGATTACGAAGACAAAACATTTTATTTACAGAAGTGCACAACTTTGTGATCGGGCCACATTTCTGGGTATTTCCTCTGAAACTGTACCATGACGCTGTGCTCTTGAGCTAGGACCCATTATAGAGTGTCTCTTTGAAGACCAACGTTTTTCCTCATTCCAAGGCAACGATCCTCTTCGTGCCTGCATTTTCGACTTGTTTCTTTTGTACATCTCTCTCAATTCAGCTCGAAGTATTTCACCATTCACAGCTTTTGGAATTGTTGAGATAAAATCCACTCCACCTCGTAGCCTCTTGTGCGGTGCAACGTTTTCGTCCACATATTGCATGATTTCCATTTCAGTAAGTTCGTCCTCATTTTTGCTTACAACATACGCCATTGGTAGTTCTCCAATCTGGGGGTCTGAGACTCCAACAACCGCTGCATCTTCAATAGCCGGGTGGGCCCTGAGGAGAGCCTCGAGTTCGGATGGGGAAACCTGGTTGAAATAGAGGGAAAAAATATAATAAATATAATATTAATTAATAAATAATAAGGTTATAACGTCATGATAATTCAGAAGTAGCAACCCTACTTACTAGTTCTTCGAACACCATATCTCTGATAGAGCTGGAATATGGACTCGTTCTTCTTTTACCACATTCCTAATCGAGTTGGAATGTGAAATTGCTTATTTTGAAAGAGAAGGGAAACTAGTGCACCCATAGAAAAACCTTTTAGAGCAAAGACGAGAACCACTAACGAACTCAACCCACATATGACCACGCCTTCGGTATTTGAACCTTCGTCACAACGGCAGGCCGCGCGAGCTTTCTCACCACTGGGCAATGCACAGTTGCTCTCGAACTCGTCGCAAGATGACCCTTCGGAAAGCAGCGCATTCGGTCCAATTCCCCTCTTCAGAAACTATACGGGAAATGGGTACAACCTTCCGGTGCAAACATTTCTGGGATTGTTTGGGTGGACAAGCATTAGTTATGATTGGTTGATGGTACTCAAGGCAACCATTAACCAATCACAAGTACCGCTTGTCCACCCGAACGATCCCAGAAATCGTTGGGCCGAAAGCTTGTAGCCATTTCCCTTATAGTTTCTGGAGTAGGGAATTGTGACGTTTTTTTAAATACTATTTTTCATTAGCATACATATACTACTTAAATTTTATACTACGACCCGCAGAGTGCAAGTTTTCAGATTTCTACCGCTGTAAACTAGTGAAAGCTTGCGCTTTCTGTTCTCTTGTCGAGGGTCTGTGAAAGAAAGTTAAGACCCACCTGGTGCCCTCTGACTTTGATAAGATCTTTTATTTTGTCGACGATGAAAAAATGTTCGTCTCTGTCGTAGTATCCCAAATCACCCGTGTGAAGCCAGCCTTCTGTATCGATCATAAGATCAGTAGCCTCTTGGCTTTTCAAATAACCTGAAGGCAACCAAGAGATAAAGAAAAATGAAGAAAATAAGAAAACCCGGGCGCGTGAGAGGTACAGAATGAATTCTATATTTATAATTTCTTAAGTATTTTACAAGTCCGCAGAACACATGCGCCAATAAATCTTAAAAAATCAAAAAAACTAGGTTCCAAATAAATTGAAACCTTCAGTCTTAAATCCGCTATTCTGTTTTAGATTATCTAAAAAGAAAATTAATGATTAATTGGTTTCTAATGATTGCTAGAAGATCCAGTTATATGCAAAGCCGTGTTTTATTTATTCCCTGAACCATCCGGTTGTTGTCGTAAGAACTGTCCAGTCGCCTTGCGTGGGAAAGGAGGCAAAATTGCTATTGGCTATATTTTGGAAGTTGAGCTGGCGACTGAGTCCGTGTCGTATCGAATTGCACTATGGGACTGTTTGGGGGAAGGAATTTCGACCCAGTTTCCTGCGCAACCTCGTAACAGCCAATAAAAGAGGAGATGACGTCTATAAAACGGTCCCATAGTGTAATTCGACACAACACCGACTCAGTCTCACGCTTGACCTTCAAAACAGCCAAAAAGGAGGGGCTAAAATTGAAACCTCGCCTGGCCTCTAGATGGAGGTCAACTCCTCGGTCTTTTTAAGCAGGTTAGCCCACAGCAAGTGACTCGATCTGTTCCAAAGGTGGATAACGCTATTCACTGAGAAAATATCTATGCAATGAAAAGCATAATTGGTTTCTTTAATAGTCTGGATAGTTATTTATTTGGTGAATAATGCTATCCGCTTATAAACAACCGGGACCTGAACTTTGCTGGCGTGTTTTAAGAGAGTTATTGCGTTAGTGCCTGTGGGGCAGTACAATAGAACTCACCTTTCATTACCGTCGGCCCTCTGATACAAATTTCACCGCATTGTCCGCGATCCAGTGTTTGACCTGTAGTTACATCACACACCTTCAATAGAAAATTATCCGGAAGAAAGATATCACAAACATCTGCGTTCCCTTTATCACAATTTGACCCGATTCAGACCCGATCAGTTTTCTATTTTTTTTTTCTATTTATTCAAGGTTCCAAAGAGGGAGTAAAATTCAATGAGAATGAAGCCAAGGGTAAAGAAAACTGAATTCTATTTAGCGGCGATTCTGAGACTAAGTGGTTCTATTGTATCACAAATTAATTGCGAATAGCGCTGCGTACAGATGACGTCACAAAAACGTGACCCCCCACCGAGATTCAGACAAACATTGGCCATTACTGGTAGAGGTCGCAAGAACGCTGTATGGAAACGCAGAGTTTGCGATCAGTTCTGCTCGTCGTTTTAGCGCTCCAGTTACGAAATTCGAGAAAAGTTTAGGAAAATACAATGTAGAACAAATCAAAACATTGCTCAAGTGCAAAGGATTGAAGCAGAGCGGAAAAATTAGAGAACTTTTAAACGCTGTGTCTCGATACCTTATTTGCAGCCCAGGCGATAAATGTTTTCAAAGAATTCTCATCAAGTTCGATGATTGTGTAGAAATTTTGATTCCCTTGCCGAAGTAGAAAGAGTCGTAGTCGTACCACATATTCGATAAATTCAGATTTTCGTGAAAAACAGAGAGACCTGCGTAGTTTATATTTAGACTACTGGGCCGTTCCGGGTTACAGTATTCTGAAAACCGTCCCCGCGACTCGAGATTCGAATATGCTCAAGCTTGGGGAATTCGTCCACTACAAGACCAAACCTGTTTTAGAGTTGCTTGGCGTTTGCGAACAAACATCAAATGTTTCTGGCAGGTTTCGATGATAATTTTTCCGGATACCCTGAAAACTGACTCTGTGCGTCACGCCGATGAGGTGTTGAAAACAACGAGAATTCACAAAATACCCAAGGTTGACGATTTAGTCTACCTCAAACCAAGGGTAATCGCTTGAGATTTCTACAGAAGCATTTTATGTGTTTAGAAGAATTAAATCGGAGAATTCGTGAAAATGGAATAAATTTAAGACTGTCGCGTATCTAACACTTTCAAAACATTTCCCGGCTGCCTGATCACTGCCACAAAACACAGTGTACTTCGCTTTCCTGCCGGATTTCTCGCATTTATTTAGTGACTCAGACCACTTTTTCAGGGATCCTTGAGTCCCTCTCACATTCTTCCCAGCTGTAACGCTTGTTGTTTACCATATCCTGATAAAAATACGCGAAAAAAAACAATGTTTTGACTCAACACTCTGTAAACGCGCATACAAAGCCTTTGAGTGAGAAGCAAAGTTTGTCTGAGTCATGCTGGGGGTCTTATCAGACGTAGACTATTTTTAGAATCTGTACACAGCGCCATTTATGGCGAATTTAAAACACGGTAATAAAGTCTTCACAATTCCAAATAGCCGCCATTTTCATCTCCCACCTATTTCCGACATGACACTTTATAAGCATATCATTACTTTACCTTACACTCAAGGTTTGGAAGAAGAACCCCTACCGATCCGTCTTTTGCATCCATTGGCGAGGTCATGTGACTAATAGAAGTGCATTCTGTCATGCTGTAACCTGCTGAACATAACGATCAGATTTCAGGCACTACATTCCTCTTCACTTCGGCACTTGCATATGTGCATGAGTAGTACATAGTTTACGGAGATGAGCCTTGTTTTGAGTTTATTTATCTAAGTCAGATTAAAAGAGAATAATGCGACAGAAAGGGAATCTTCGGGCGTTCGCGTTGGCCGGGATATCTGAATTTCACTTAAGTTATTTTTAGAGGTTATAATTAAACTAATTTCGAGAACGTATCCAATTCAGATACTCAACAAAGCAAAACGCATAATCATCAAACAGATTTTCAGGAACAAATCTGTTGGCAAACCAGACGAACTTTGCCCGGCGAGTTCTTAAATTATAAAAAAGGTAAAGGCGCACTCGAGCCAAAGGCCTACACGGCCGGAGCTTATTTCCGGTTTCCGTAGCAGGAAGCAAGCCTAGGAGTATTGTTACTCCCCACTGGACGGCATGCTAGCCCATCGCAGGGTTACCCTCAAGCAGTATGTCGCCGGTATCCATTTATACCTGGGTGAAGAGAGACAAAGTGGAGTAAACTTCCTTGTCTAAGGAAACAACGCAACGGGCGAGGCTTGAACCCCCGACCAGAGTTCGAGGTGTTGGCTGCTCGGCCACACACGCCTCGACTGTTCTTAAATCATATTGAATTATATTGAGAGTAAAGTGAACAAAAAAAAAACAAGACACGATGGAAGGACTGTCACTGGAGAAAGAGAGGACGCGAAGCGAAGGGAGGCGAAGGAAATAAGAAGAAAGGACAAGAAGTAAGAACAATAAAAAGGGACTACAAGGATAGTGATAATGTCATGTGTTTATACCAGTGACGCATCCAGACCTCCAGATAAGGGGGAGGAGGGGGGCAGTCGCAAAAAAACTTTTTTTCGGCCCCTCGGGCCTCAGTTTGGTGTAAAAACAAGGGGGGGGGGGGGGGCGGGCCTCCCGGGCCCCTCTCCTGGATCCGCCACTGTATACAGGGTTCACTCACATTGACTGATTCTTTTCAATCGAGGTATTCGTTTGATCACGTTTCTTGAAGTCTCCTTGCTTAACGAAGAAGAACTTGATATTATCTGGGTTAGTGAGGTCAAGTAGTGATTGTCGACCGTTGGATGTTTAGATATCGCATGCACTGTTGACGCCTCTGTTACAAGATGAGTCACCTGCAAACCAATGTAAGAAGCTTAAATCTTGATCGCTCGAACAGTCGCTACAGTTCAAACGAGGGAGAAAGCTTGTTTTCTCAAAATTATGATTCACTAAGGGTTACAAGTCAAGCTGCGAGCCAGATTAGAGGTCATGGTTAGGCTTTGGGTTTTCTGTAGAGGTAGGACTAGGGATTAGGTTAGGATTAAAGTAATGTGACTCAGAACTCATAAATGCATGAATCCTTGACTCGTATACAATTAATTTCGTCTCTTTTACCCTTAATTTCTTACAAAATTTAGACTTCCAATGTTTGGAAAAGCCATAATTTTAAATTTTGGCTTTTTCCAAAGATTGGAATTCTAAATATTACCTTTTTCCATTCATTCGAATTCTAAATTTTAGCTTTTCCAAACATTGGAATTCTAAATTTTGCCTTTTTCCAAACATTAGAATCCCAGATTTTGCCTTTTCGAAACATTAGAATTCTAAACTTTGGCTTTTCCAAACATTGGAATCCTGAAGTTTGGCTTTTTTCAAATATTGGAATCCTAAATTTTGACTTTTTCTAAACACTGGTATTCTAAATTTAGGCTTTTTCCAAAGATTGGAATTTTACATTTTGACTTTTCCAAAGATCTGAATTCTAAATTTGGCTTTTCCGAAGATTGAAAATCTAAATTTTCGCTTTTTCCAAACACTGGAATCCCAAATTTTGCCTTTTCTCAACTTTGCAATTTTACATTTTGGCGTTTTTCAAAGAGTGCAATTCTACATTTTGCTTTTTTCCAAACACTGGAATTCTAAATTTTGGCTTTTTCGAACATCTGTATTCTACATTTTGGCATTTCGATACATTCGAATTCAAAATTTTTGCTTTTTCCAATTATTGCAATTCCAAATTTTCCCTTTTCCAAAGATTGGAATTCTAAGTTTCGCCTTTTTCCAAGCATTGAAATTCTAAATCTCGCCTTTTTCCAAATGATTGGTATTCTGAATCTCGCCTTTTTCCAAACACTGGAATACTAAATTTCGCTGTTTTCGAAAGATTCGAATTCTAAATTTTTGCTTTTCCAAAAGTTGGAATTTTAAATATCGCCCTTTTTCAAAGATTGGAATTCTAAATTTCCCCCTTTTTCAGTCATTGGAATTCTGAACTTGGGCTTTTCCAAACATTGGAATTCTAAATTTAGGCTTCTTTCAAACGTTGGAATTCCAAACTGTGCCTTTTCCAAACATTTGAAATTTAAATTTTTTTTCTCCAAACTTTGGAATTCCAGATATTAACTTTTTCCAAACATTGGAATTCCAAATTTTGCCTTTTCCAAACATTGGAAATCTAAGTTTTTTTTTTTCCAAACATTGGAATCCCAGATATTAACTTTTTCCAAACATTGGAATTCTAAATTTTAGCTTTCCCAAACACTGCAATTTTAAATTTTGGCCTTTTTCAAAAATTGCAATTCTAAATTTTGGCTTTTTCCAAACATTGGACTTCTACATTTTTCCTTTTGCAAACATTTCAATTCTAAACTTATGCTTTTCCAAACATTCGAATCCTAAATTTTCGCTTTTTCTAACCGTTGGATTTCTAAATATTGGCTTCTCTCCAAACATTGGGTTTCTAAATTTTGGGTCTTTCCAAACACTGGATTTTAAATTTCGGCTTTTTCCCAACATTGGAATTCTAAATTCTGGCTTTTTCTAAACATTGGAATTTTAAATTTTGCCTTTTCCCAACTTTGGAATTCTAAACTTTGGCTTTTCGAAACATTGAAATTCTAACCTTTGGCTTTTTCCAAACATTGAAGTTCTAAATTTTGGCTTTTTAAAAAGACTGCAATTCTAAATTCGTCTTTTCCAAATATTGGTATTCTAAATTTTGGCTTTTCCTACACATTGAAATTCTAAATTTTGGCCTTATTCAAACATTGGAATTCCAAATTGTGCCTTTTCCAAACATTGGAATTCTAAATTTTCCCTTTCCAAAACACTGGAAATCTAAACTTTGACTTTTCCAAATATTAAAATTATAACTTTTGGCTTTTTCTTAATATTGGAATTCTAAATTTGGCCTTTTTCCAAACATTGGACTTTAAAATTTTAACTTTTCCAAACATTGGAATTCTAAAATTTTGCTTTTTCCAATTATTGGAATTCTAAATTTTGGCCTTTTTTTTCCAAACATTGGATTTCTAGATTTTAATTTTTCTAAACACTGAAATTCTAAATTTTAACTTATCCAAACACCTGAATTCCAAATTTTGGCTTCTCCAAACATTGGAATTCTAAATTTCGGCTCTTTTCAAACATTGGAATTCTAAATTTTGCCTTTTCCCAACATTGGAATTCTAAATTTTGGCTTTTCGAAACATTGAAATTCTAACCTTTGGCTTTTTCCAAACATTGGAATTCTAAATTTCGGCTTTTTTCAAACATTGGAATTCTAAATTTTGGCTTTCCGAAACAATGGAATTTTAAACTTTGGCTGTTTCCAAACTTTGGAGTTCTAAATGTTGGCTTTTTCCTAACATCGGAATTCTAAACTTTGGCTTTTCCAAACATTGGAATTCTAAATTTTTTTTCTAAAGATTGGAATGCCGAATATTAACTATTTCCAAACATTGGAATTCTAAATTTTGTCTTTTCGAAACATACCAATTTTAAATTTTGCCCTTTTCCAAACACTTGAATTGCAAATTTTGGCTTTTTCCAGACATTGGAATTTTAAATTTTGCCTTTTATGAACGTTAGGATTCTAAACTTAGGCTTTTTCAAAAATTGGAATTCTAAATTTCGGCTTTTTCCAAACAATGGAATTCTAAATTTTGTCTTTTCCAAACATTGGAATTCAAAACTTTGGCTTTTCCAAACATTGGAATTCTAAATTTCGGCTTTTTCCAAACGTTGGAATCCTAAATTTCCGCTTTTTTTAACGATTGGAATTCTAAATTTTCGCTTTTTTCAAATATTGGAATAACCTTAACCCTAAATTTTCGCTTTTTCCAAACATTGGAATTCTAAATATTAACTTATTCCAAATATTGCAATTCTAAATTTTAGCTTTTCCAAACATTTTAATTTTAAATTTTTGCCCTTTTCAAACACTACAATTCTAAATTTTGCTTTTAAAAAACATGGGAGTTCTAAACTTTGGCTTTTCCAAACATTGGAATTCTAAATTTTGGCTTTTTTCAAACAATGGAATTCTAAATTTTGCTTTTTCCAAAGACTAGAATAT
This sequence comes from Porites lutea, assembly GCF_958299795.1. NCBI lineage: Eukaryota > Metazoa > Cnidaria > Anthozoa > Scleractinia > Poritidae > Porites > Porites lutea. The sequence continues at coordinate 20,511,272 of NC_133207.1, read as the reverse complement.
TAAACTTTGGCTTTTTCAAACACTGGAATTCTAAATTTCGACTTTTTCCAAACATTGAAATTCTAAATTTTGCCTTTTCCAATCACTGGAATTTTAAACTTTGGCTTTTTCAAACATTGGAACTCTAAATTTTGGCATTTTCCAAACATCGGAATCCGAAATTTTGCCTTTTCAAAAGATTGGAATTGTAAACTTTGGCTTTTCCAAACACTGGAATTGTAAATTATGGTTTCTTCTAAATTTTGGAATCGTAAATTTCGACTTTTTCCAAACATTGGTATTCTAAATTTTGGCTTTTCCAAACATCGGAATCCCAAATTTTGCCTTTTCGAAACATTACAATTCTAAACTTGGGCTTTTCCAAACACTGGAATTTTAAATTTTTGCTTTTTCCAAATATTGGAAACATAAATTTTGACTTTTTCCAAACATTGAAATTCTAAATTTTGGCTTTTTCCAAACATCGGAATCCCAAATTTTGCCTTTTCGAAATATGAGGACTATAAACTTTGGCTTTTCCAAACAATGGAATTTTAAATTTTGTCTTTTTCCAAATATTGGAATCGTAAATCTTGACTTTTTCCAAACATTGGTATTCAAAATTTGGGTTTTTTCAAACATTGGAATTCTACATTTTGACTTTTCCAAATATCTGAATTCTATAATTTTGGCTTCTCCAAACATTGCAAATCTAAATTTTCGCTTTTTCCAAACATGGGAATCCCAAATTTTGCCTTTTCTAAACTTTGCAATTTTACATTTTGGCGTTTTTCAAAGATTACAATTCTACATTTTGGCTTTTTCCAAACATTGGAATTCTAAATTTTGGCTTTTTCGAAACATTGGAATTGTAAATTTCGGCAATTTCCAAACATCTCTATTCTACATTTTGGTATTTCCACACATTCGAATTCAAAATTTTGGCTTTTTCCAATTATTGGAATTCCAAATTTTGCCTTTTCCAGACACTGAAATTCTAAATTTCGCCTTTTTCGAAAGATTCGAATTCTAAATGTTTGCTTTTTCTAAACACTGGAATGTTAAATTTCGCCTGTTTTCAAAGATCGGAATTCTAAATTTCCCCTTTTTGGAAACATTGGAATTCTTAATTTTAGCTTTTCCAAACATTGGAATTCTAAATTTTAGCTTTTCCAAACATTGAAATTCTAAATTTTGACTTTTTCCAAACACTGGGATTCTAAAAGTTTAGCTTTTTAAACATTGGAATTCGAAATTTTAGCTTTTCCAAACATTGGAATTCTAAATTTTGGCTTTTTCCAAACATTGGAATTCTTAAAGTTTAGCTTTTTAAACATTGGAATTCTAAATTTTAGCTTTTCCAAACATTGGAATTCTAAATTTAGCTTCTCCAAACGTTGGAATTCTAAATTTTTGCTCTTTCCAAACATTGGAATTCTAAATTTCGCCTTTTTTCAAACATTTGAATTGTAAATTACGCCTTTTTCCAAACATTGGAATTCTAAACTTGTGCCATTTTCAAAACATTGGAATTCTGGTCGCACCTTGAGCTTGTCGCTTAAGAGAGTGGTGGCAAGAACAGCTTATACTGTTTATTTTTTCAGATAACGATTGCTATCTTTTAGTGCAATGTAAGAGTGCGGTGTAGTCGAAAGTCCATCTACCTATGTACGCATTCGATTTGCAAAACTACTTCTCACCTTATGGTCTTGCAAGAGATGGAAAACTTTGCTGTATTCAAATCTTGGCACGGAGATTAGGGTGGCTCCACGGAACAGGCAAAGAGACAACACAGCTATTGAACCAAAGGCTTGGTAGAAAGGTGCGGTTGTGAAGACCCTTGAATTTTCTCTAAAATCCAAGAATTCTTCAGCGCTCACCAAGGAACCAAACGAGACTAAATTGTAATGAGTTATCATGACAGCCTTGGGTAGGCCACTGATACCAATGGAAAACGGAAGAATGGCTAAGTCTTCTCTCGGGTTGAAAGTCACAAGTGGCAAGTGAGAGTCGTCTTCTTTGAGAAGGTCTGAGACCAACTCACATTCGTCATCATCGCCGATAATAAATACGTGATCTATTTTCAGAACACGTGATGACTCCTTGGCTCGGTGTGCCAGCTGGTGACTAACAACAATGCACCTTGCATTGGACTCCTTAAGCTGATTGGTCAATTCTTGACACGTGAAATGTGGATTGACACCTGTCACAACTCCACCAATTTGAAGCACACCAAGGAATATAATGGCAAACTCGGGAACATTCGGAGCCAAGATCGCCACCACATCACCTTTGATTATCCCCCTATTGCTTAGAGCCGAGCCAAACTTCCTACTTAGATCTCTTACTTGAGAAAAAGTGTAGGAGATTTTTGTGGATCCGCACACCTTTGAAGAACAAAGAATACAACCACATTATCGGATAATATATTTATAGACTACGACTACATTCGACCTTCTCTTACCAGACACCTCTACAAAACTGACACTTCGGTAAAATAAACACCTAGACTTGGTCCTTGCCTTTCTGTACTCCATTTATTTGACCGTCTATAAGACGGACATTACTCTTAGACGGACGCTTTGTGCCGCTACCAAAGGTGTCCATCTAAGACAGAATTTACTGTATTTTCCAAACAAAGGCATTTAAAAGTGACAATCGAGAGACAAACGATAAACGAAACCCTTTATACACATTATCCACGATGAACAATATGACAAAGAACAAAGATATGAACATGAACATGACAAATGTATTGAAGTGATTCTATGAAAACCATGAGTGGATAATTTTTCCTTTTACTCATACAGTAAATCCCTCTTGGAGGGACACCTTTGGGACCTGCATCAAGTGTCCGTCTAAGAGTAATGTCCGTCATACAGAGGGTCAAATAAATGGAATACATGGTGTCAGTCACGTCTTAAAGGTGTCCGTTAAGAAAGAGTCGAATGTATTCAACATTTTGAGCAGACAAAATTCAATCCATGCCTTTAATATAAGATAGAATTATTTTTCAGAACACCTAGAGCGCTTATCATTTGTTAGCAAATTTCGGTAAAAAATTTCTGACAAATGGCACTGGACTTGAAAAAGTTTCCGAAAAGGGGAAAGGGGTTAGAATTGAATCATTTGCAAAACATCAGATAACGAGTGCGCCTGGGTTAAAACAAATCACCTTCCGCCTCAAGAGGAAGCCTGGCAATGGTTAATCAGACAAATGGTATAAAGAATTTCGGTCATTTCGGTAAAAACGGGAAAAGGTAATACCTCGAAGGGTATTACTTTTTTTCCGGAAAATTTCCACCCGGATGAACCGTTCCAATTGAAATATCCCCAAAATTACCGGGTTTTCCATACAAATGGAAAGCGCTCCTGGTTTCTTAAGCGTCGACCTTATCCATTGATAATCAATTCTAACGAGAACTATGCTAATTAGAATATCGGCATCTCCGTTCCAGTTGCTTGATCTTGAAAAAGGAAGCACTGATTGCATGCAATCTTAGTTTGTTGCCTTAACCCGACCTGGCGGGGCTATTTTTCTTCTACTTGTCATAATGCTCAGTTCGGTCTTCCAACTTTCTTTTAGTAACCAAGATATAATGTATAAACTACAAAAACATAGGTAGTAGGTTATCCTGAACCAAATTGAAGTTCTAGAAGTTGCACGGTATACCAGTTTGATGTATCCGATTAGGCCTTGTGTCTGCTATGTCTACTCATTCAACTTCCACAGCTCCAAACTCGAAAATACCACTTGAAATATTAAAGTTGACTAAAGATATATCGCACTTTGGTTCATTCGTCCGGTTTTAATGTAAAGCACAACTAACTTAGAAGTTTCTTTCAACTCATGAAGCGGAACTGTTGCAATATTTTCAAGGATTCCAGTTTATGAATACATATTAAGCTTTACAAACTTACAATCGCTGTGGTGCTTCCATATTCCTCGACGTTTTTGAAAACAAACTCCGACCATGAAAGGTTTTCTTGAATAGATACATTCGCATATTTGCTCGTCACGGCCATTTAGTCCAACTGCACACGGCTTTCATGGCATATTACGTGGCCTTGACCTCTCTAAGCAGATAACCACAAAGTTGTCAGATCACCAGACTGATATGAATTGACGTGTCCATTATATCTTTCCATTTTGCTAACAAATAATAATTGCCAGAGGCTTCTAAGCGTCGATGAACAATCAATTCATAATCTGAATTATCTTATCAGGATTTTGTGGCGTGTTTACTTAGTTCTTTAATTAAAAGATAGTGATGGCAAAACGTTTTAGATTTGATAAATTCTAGCCCAAGGCACTTCATATTACACAAATTATAGCCGTTTACGAAAAGTTTCCGCACATTCCGGTTTAAAGGCATTAAGATGGCACACGACGTTTCGGGTCGTTTCTGTAGAAAATTTCCGAGGGCAAAGGAAAATCTGAAATGGTAGTGCCGGGCGCTTTCTACTTACCAAGGAGTGCCGGAAATTTCAGTAAGATGCAAATGGAACATACCTTTCTCTGGCGTTTCTTTGGAAAGTTAGTCCGAGTTAAAGTTTGTTTGAAAAGGTAGTCAGTTTTGTTTTCTCGATGGCAATTTTCCGGTGAAATGCTTGTTCCTTTTATACATTTTCCCATAGATTCACCATCGAAGTCGCAATCTTGAATTTTGGCGAAAGAGGGGAACAAACGACACTTAAATGAAATGGAAGTAAAGTTTTCCTTGGACATAAGTTACTATTCCCTGGAAAGGTGTTGGAGGAGGGGTTAAAGGGAAAGGGGGCCGGCGCTAGGCTCTCACGAACAACACAGTTTTTCCTTGACGCTGCTGGCGCGGTCGCAGTTGTTAGTTGATAATGACTTAACTACCCCGATGCGCATGCCCCAGTAGAATTCGAATGATGTCGTGTTTCAAGTAATAATTTTATCCGCTTGCTTTTCTATGAATTAATTACGAATGAAGCAAAATGTGATTTAACCATGACCTTTCAATTTTAGTTTCTCAGAAATCGGAAAGTTCCTTGCGGAAACAGCGTAAGAAGTATCAACTAAAATCGGAGAGCTTGGAATTTCTGACCTCCAAATAATGATAACTTTATTTTTTTATCCCACCACAGAGCACAACAAGAAACTTTGTGACATGCTGAATTTCAACTAAACGAAGTTTCCCGTGCTCCCATTAAAAAAGATGACTTTCGCAATGCATGTGAGAAAAAGCATTTGCTAAGTAAATTGAAGACACATACAGAGGTCGTTAATTTTATTTCTTGACCACTTCCACCTTTACATTAGCGATATGGAATTTTTTTACAATAATTTACGACGTGACAATTGAGAAAGGTTTCCAAATCATTTGCTTTGGCACTCATATGTACAATTGTTTTCCTTATAAAATATAAACACTCTATGGTAAACGTAATTATTACAAAGCGGATTTCTTTCTTTAAACTGGCGGATAAAAAATGATCTTACACAGCTACACAAGCTAAAAAAAACATCTTTTTTATTGTGTCGAGACAAAGGTTGCCACGCATTTACTAGCAGTTAGGAATTGGACGTGAATTAAAATAATTACCTCTTACAAAGTAGCTCTTGTTCTTTCACAGTACGATAGTAACTTTTATTTTCAAATTAGGTACTTGAGAATCTCAGTTGGATAAAGTTAGTAATGATCCAATTTCGAGGAATTTCAAGGCGGATGCGAGCCCTGCCATGCGCTGTTTGAATCTTTAAAATCTTCTGAGGCTTTGCTTGCACTTTGTGTGTTAGCCCTTACGCCGATACAAAAACAATAAAGGGAAAGGGCTTCTGTTCATATATAAGAAAGGTGATTTTGGCGCGATTTCTGTCACGGAGCGAAGCTGCGCCGCGCCGATAATGAACGTGGATGGTCATTTATCGGATAGATTTCTACCCGCTTCGTGGCAGTGTGATAAGGTATAGGCCTTATTCAATGGCCGTTGCCGCGCATTGTTTTCAATTTCTCTAGGGGCGACGAAATTAAAAACAATGCCCATGCAGAATTTTAGAGAAAAAAGGCCTAATTGGACCGTAGCGAAAGTAAATGAGTGGGAGTGAGGACTGGACCCCACTTAGGTGGAAGTAAATATTCACAAGCGAGGATTGGGATTTAGTGCACTATACCAAATCCTCTTGGCCAAACGCTCTAGTACAATATTTTAAGCGCCTCAACGATTTGTTCCAGTTCTGTGCCGTTGCCATTCATTCTGTACCAGATAGCTTTTGGTGTCGGCGCGAAAAGCTATCCAGCATAGAATGGACATAGCCTAATACATGGAAACAAATAAACATACAAACTAGTAGACACAATAGCTGCTAGTATGCGGTCAAATTTTCGCTTGTTTATAGAGGCTTGTGAACAAGGTTAGGTTGACACAGAGCAGAATGACCCACCACCTCGTTCCCAAGCAGAAACCGCTGATATCAGCACTTGGGCTCCTTATTTTCTAACAAGTATAGACTACACAATACCTCGCTTTTGGCGTGGGCCAAAAGGGAAGAGTACTATATAATACGACTAGTATTGCATTAATAACAAAGAAATGGATAGTGTCCAAAGAAAGAAAAAATCAGGTTGTAAGAGATTTCTAAAAGCTCTGCAAGGGAAGAGTTTCGCAGTGACGGCAGCGACAGCAAGCGGCAAGATCGCCGCGCATTAGAACTACTCAAATATTATTGATTATCTTTAGTTAGTTCATTCACTTATGTCTTTTAATGTTGTCGTTCCTTTGACATAGCAAATACCTTTGTCTTCTTTCATGAATTATCAATTAATTAGGAAAATGCGGAACTGTTACTCCTTAGTACAATGAAGCAAAATTTTGTTTTACCTTTCTTTTTTGGTTTGAACACTCAAACAGTGATCAATCTTCCAAGAATGAATTATTAATTCAGAAATTATTAATAAAATACTCTTTTCCTATTAACGTTAGTCGCTGTCGGCACTAGGCGCGGCGTTTAGACTTGCCAGTTTGTTCCGCAAGCGAATGGAAAGTCTCTTTTTATCTGTACGAGGATTACTGCCATCCGTAACAGACTGCGCTCCCTCAGCCACATTGTCTAATCCATCCGGGAGTGAAGACGTTAACGCCATGTCTTCTTCTTTGAATGCTGGAGAGAAATGGAAATTTTGTCAAAATAAAATTACAATCTCTTGCACATACGGTAGAAGCCCGATGACACAAATTGGCAAGGGAAACTAAAAATTCTTCCAGCAAGAGGGAGGTTTAAAGTGACGGGTTCTTCTTAGCAGGGTTCTTCTGAGAACGGCACGCTTCGCTCAAAAATCAAAATCACACAATGTTGTTATTACTTTCAATATAATTGCGCCCCAAAGATATCCTCCCTATAATCAACCTCTCCCCTCCTCTCTTCCCTCTCCGTCATTACTAAGGGTCAAAATTCCCTGAGTAGCCGCTGGGATGGAGGCGAACTGAAAGCAGGATTTTGCTGCCGTGTGATGTAAGGTGATGTTAAACAGGACGGTTCGCAAGAACAACTTTTATCGCAACATGCCTTTGCAATGTTAGAACTATGTTGCCACCATTCGAAACAATGTCGCTACGACGTTGTAAATCTGCGCTGCGCTAAAAATCGTCATTGCGAATCGTCCCGTGTACAGTACTTGTAGTGAGCAAGCAGCTGTCCTTCTCAAGTCCGGTAAAACGCCGAAACATCTACAACCACACAAAGGAAGAGCCAGTTGGCGTCAATAGTGCATGAATTTAGTACTCACCAAGTTTGCTACTCAATATCCTTGGAGAAGTCACCGAACTTTTTGATCGAAATCGAACGGACGATTTCTCGTTGTCAGAGAAACTGCTACTGGGTGCCGTCTGCGTGCGCAACATAGGATAGCGTTCAGCCGCTGACAACAGCGGAGTGGGAGGTACACTTCCAGGGGACCTGGGCACAGGGCAAAACACGAGCGAGGAGTAGTCCTCGAATGTTGTGGGTTCCTTGTGGTTCTTGACGATACGTTCAATGCATTTTTCGCGTTCTTCGTAGCTATTGGGTTAGTAAAGAGAAAACTTAAAACATACAAAGTGACTAGATGACGAATAAGTCACCATAGATAATATTTGATGCCAAAATGCAATTATATCAGTGATCAAAAAGGTCGCATGTTTGCTGCGCTAGCTCCAATTAGGGTTGTTTTATGTGACTGATACAATTACTTCAGTAGCTGAATGTTTTATCAGCGACCTTGGCGATCCTTTTCTTACCAGTCATAAGGAATTCAACGTTTGTCTTGGAGACGTTTTCGATGTTTGTCTCGGAGACGATTCTCAGACGTTCGATCAGTCTGATTTAGCATCAGGAAGGGAACGTCAGTTGACGACGGGAAAGCGCACGGAAAGGACTTAAAACGACTTCCGGTGCCCAATTTGCCGCTCTGCCATTGGTCAAGCCAGTTGTTTAATTTCCGCGCGCCGTCGTCAACTGACGTTCCCGTTCTGTTGCTAAATCAGACGGATAGAACGTGTTGGACGATCCAAACTCATTCAGACGAACTTAACTGAGCCAAACATCAAACTTGTCATGAACGTAACTCACTAAGTTTGGTTCGTCTTATGAAAAGTTTGACGTTTGGCTTGAGCCTATCTTTCTTTTCTTTTGTCCGGGCATCAGTTCTCGCGTTTGGTTCCGGATTTATTTTGTCTTACTTACGCAAGAAGTTACAACCCGGCGGTTCGCTGCACGCGTTCTTACCTGTTGGCCAGGAGCGTCGTTCCCCCTCCCCCCCAACAAAAAGAGATAACCTGCAAGACGCCCACTCTCTCTGTTTACTTATAGAAAGGATACTATCGCTCATAGACCGGAAGAAGCTCCCGGCTTGCTTTGCTTGCATTGATGGCCGTAGCCCTGACGAGAGATGGTAAAACTTGTCTGTCCACTAAGGCGCCATCAAACAGGGGTCCGAATGCTGGGACCTAGGAAGAAGCGGGAAAAAAGAAAAAGTAATGCATCAATCGTGATTAACTGTAGATACGAATAATCGGGGACCAATGAGAAAAAATATTTGAAAGAATCTCGGAGCACAACGGTACAAACAGGCTAACTGCAGTGGAACCCCGTTAACATGGTCACCAATGGGTCAAAAAAAAAATTGGCCATATTAAAGGGGTGAATTAACTGTTTGGGATTTTAAAATGTGGTCGTGTTATTGGGAGTTGCTGCGCAAAGTTTGAAACCCCTCAAACTTTTAGCTACTTGCCAACGGGCGCAACAACGCCCAAAATTGTTCGGAGTTTTTTGCGTACGTTTATACGTAGCTTAACGCTGACATACAAAAAAGCGAAATAAGAATTGATTAGCTATTATTTTGACATCAGTTAAGTTGAGTAAAAAGATAAATTTGCCACTGTTAAGATGTTTTCTGCTTAATTCGTCAGACTAGATCCCTTAATGTCATACTTGCCTAACTTACTTCTATTTAGCTGTTTTCAATTCTCCTTTTTTCTTTTACATTTTTCTACGAAGTTATTGCAACTCGCCACTTTAAAAACGAAGGAAACTGGACCAAGTCAGGAGCTGATGATGGGTCCTGACCAAGTTAACTTTCGCAAAGACTTCTGGGACTGTTACCAGGGACAGGAAAAACAACTGACCAATAGCTGACCGACGCCCCCCCCTCCCCCCCCCCCCCCCCCGTATCGATCCCAGAAACAACTTCGGGACGTATTTCGGCTCCAGTTCTTTTCTCGTTTCTAAAGTGGCGAACATTTAACATGCATAGCTTTTCAACCTGGGGTTTCTTGATGATTTGAATTCTAAACAGGCGGTTCTCCAGTGGGTAAATCACAATCATCACATCCGCAAACTCAGTGTTCACGATACCGTGCCTGTAATCTCTGTAATGCTCTGACCACACGATGTGAACCTCATCGTTGCCAAGGTGACGGACCTGACGAAACAACAATATCGTAAGCTCGATTGAGTCATATACTGATAAATTTCGACGCGCACAGCGAAAGGAGCGGATAAACATGATATTGGTACAGGAAGGGAATGGTGTAGGAGACATACGACTCGCAGCAAAAGGTTCAGGTGATGCAAGGAACGAGCAGAACTTAAAAAAGTGCGTTTGGTACACGGAAACATGCAATAAACGGATAGAAAAACCGGACGCATGGGACCTGCAATGAGTACAGCAAACACGCAACGTATTACAGGAAACGTGCGATAAGTGATACGCGCTCTTCACCGACAAAATATTGTCAAAAAATACAGCAGCAAAGAGAACGTTTTCTAAATAACGAATAACTTGCCGCATGACTGAATTCCACGCTTAATTTAACAAAAATGAGGCATAATAATAAACCACACAAAGGGTTATTTCATTGAGCTCGAATGGGGTGAGGTCACATTAAAAGGGCAATATAGTACTATAGTTTAAATGGAAGGACGTTTCACCTTTTTGTTGAAGCCGGTGCTGTCGGGAGCTAACGGCATTCTAGTAGACGCGTGAAACATCACTTCAGTAGTTGAATTACAGTAATAGGGGGCAGTAGTACCAGTCGACAGATTTCTCTCCAATCCACCAAGAAATCCTGTGTGCTTGGAAAGATCCACCTGATAAAAAACACAGATTGTAAATAATTTTATTGAAAATGACCCAAAGAAAACTGCTGATAGAATAGGTGAAAGCGCTTAGCTTGTTTTTGTGGCAAAGCCTTTGCTTGGCGGCGGGAAAATAGAAATAGAAGGGGAGCCGCAGTAGTGTCTTCACTTCAGAGACTCTTCTATTGTGCTTACGTTCTCTACGCGCTTCTCGCGAGTACAACTCTTCTTTTCCCTGCGCGTTTGAGCGCCTACCACTAACGTTTCTTAAAAGTACACTCGACAGTTATATTTATTTTTTGGCTTCTTAAAAGAAAGAAAATGATTTGCATTCAGAATCTCAGGACCACTGGACCACCGTGCTGTCCACTCCCCCTGCGTGTTTTAACTTGAGGGTTTATCTACGTTACACTGTCAGTACCTCCCACGCTAGGCCTGCTACGAAGCGTTCATATTCTTCGCTACCGACACAGTTGGACATAATAGAAGTTTTGTCTTCCTGACCCTGGGCCACGTACAGTAGGGCTATTTTGTGCGTCTCGCGACTGAAACAAATAACAATAAAAGCGTTACAAATAGCCAGCTGCAGGCTCCAAGATAGTAATTTGCAGAGATCGTGAGAAACTAATGCGAAAAACGCGGGAGGGGGGTTGAGGAGAGGTGTTGGTTTCTTCTTTTCCCGCCACCGTCCTCTTCCCCACATCACGCGCGTCCTATTTTCGCGTAAAGTTTGCTTTCGCGACGTCCCAGCAATCTGAGAGCTTGGCACGAACAGGCTAACAAAAAAACCACCCCCAACTTCATCAAAAAACGACCACAGCAACAACAAGATTTTATAAAACTCCTACAAGAGAGTATACTATCTAAGTGCATACCATTTCCCATAAGCTCTGATATGTTGAGCACACTTAAAGTAGGTCAATTAAATGCTCTCTGTTTACTTACATGCGTCGATTATCTAGGTTCTTTAACTCACGCAAAAAGCGGTCATTCCTCTTCAGAAGATCGATTTTTGCTCTGCAATTTAACACAAATGTGAAATGAAATTGTTACACTTTCTTTTACTTTAAATCACTGCGCCTCCTTAACAACAAAGGAACGCACAAGGTATTTTCATGTCTGCAATATTGACCAAGGCTCTTAATTTTCTCACCTCTTTTCTGAAGCCATCAAACCAGTTTGACTGACTACAAACCGGCACAACTGGAATGGTGACATAGCAACTTCATATGGGGGAGGAGAAGCTGCAAGCGACGATAAACTAAAAAACAAACAGAAATTAAAATTATTCTCGCAAATTATAAATTGCTCTCGTTAATCCGTAGCCTGCGAGCAAGCTCTCCATTTCGAAAGGCAAGCGAAGCGCGCTGCGAAAGTTCGCGCAAGCGAGCAGCAAAAGCCGCGAAGGGTGAGGGAATGGACAGCCCCCCTTTCTTTTCTCACCCCTCTTTCTCGCGTCTCCTTTCGCGTGACGCCGATCGCGCGTGACTTTTCACGATAACCCAAATGGAGAGCTTGTGTGCGGGCTAATTGTTCCCGGTTCAGCAGTCCTATACTCTGTTACACAGCCGTTCCTTGTGTCCTCACGCAACGCTCCTCCTCACAGGACAAAGATGAGGGAAAGGAGCGTTGTGTGACGAAAAAAAGAACGGCTGTGTAGCAGAGTAGCAGTCCTAAGATATCAACTAAAATACTGGATAAGCCTTAGGTGAAAAGTACGAACCTCGGTTCATCGACATCGTTCTCTATACGTCTTTTTTCGCTGAAGTTTTGTTCTAGGACAGCATCAATGACGTCAAATTCCATGTCGCCCAACACACCCTCGGGGTTGGGGCCGGGTTCATTCAGAGAGAGGTCTGGATGCAATAAACACTCGTGGCTAGAGGATCCAATACTACACAGGAGCTTCAAATACAAAAGGAACACAAAAAAAGCATGTTGTCAACAGCGTTTACTATCTAATTTACCCCTGTTCGAGGGAAACGTACTTGACAAACGGTGTGTTTTTGAATGTGACGCATATTCAAATTATTTCCGCAAATGCTCTTTTTTCTTATTTCTCCACCTTCACCATTGTTTCAAGCCGCCGTTTCACAATATTTCGTGCGGCGAGATTCTCCTGGATCCTTAAGCAGAACGACCCATAGTATGACTATGCTTCAGTTTTAAATGAAGGTAGGCCTGGTCATTAGTCAACAATCCCCGGGAACTTTCGCCATTGAAGATCCAGAAAGAAAAAGTGGTTTAAGTTTAAAACAAAAAATAAGACAAAGGAAAGACATGGAAGATAAAGAGAAAGAGGGAAAATAATTATTAAGGAAGCAGGAGACTAAGCGTAGCGTGAAGGAAGGAAGAACGGAAGAAATAGGAAAAGGGTAAGCTTAGTCGTTAAATGGAGCGCTGTACCGCAGAACGGGAGGTCACGGATGCAATTCTCGGGGTCGGACCAATACTCGGAGTCTAAAAACAACCGAGGAAGAAGGAGCTACCTTGCCCAGCAAACAGCTTTATTTCTGCGTGGCTTGATTGACAACATACAAATGGTGGTCCCGTCTCACGGGACGGTGCTAAATTAGTACTTACTTACTTACAATGACACAGAAACAAAGAAATGAAAGGCTCACCTCATCGAGTCTATCATCAGGAACAGGTGTTGAACATTTCCTGGCTTTTATGAGTGGATGATATTTACTACGGCTCGCATCTTCTTCGTCGATCAATTCTTCAATTGAATGGTTACTTGTTGCTTCTTTTTGGGAAAAAGAAGGATGACATATAAATCGACATAGACCACAAAATGCGGTTTATCAAATATCAGAAAGTGACCATGAATAACACAAGGGTGGTAAAGAGATAATGTGGCCTCCTTAAAGAAGCCATTAGGTTGCATGTGTATGGCCTCGTTTCACCATCCTGACACGGGCTGCTCGATAGATAGTCAACATTAATTCAGGACTAAGCTAAATTTCAAACAAAATTGTCTTGTCTGTTGAGTCAGATGGCCGATTATGGTAACTTGAAATAAGAGTGTAAAAGAGTCTATACAAAAAGTGAGTTTATAAGTGAATTAGTGCAAATAATTCCTCAAGCAATTGGCCCTCTTCACCCACCCACTGCAAAAGAGCTTCGTCAAGAAAATAAGAAATGAGAGGAGAGAGAGAAAGCCGACTTTACATGTGACCTTTCCAAAAATGGCACATTGCTCCTGATTACGGAAACAAAGTCTGTAAGATTAACAAAGAAAGAAGGAAGACGTCTACACATGGACCGTTGTACAGTGGGCACAAAGTATTTAAGAACCGCTCATGGTGTCGGCCTAGCAGTCACAAGACTTTGACTGTTGTTTTCAGTGGTACAGCTAGCAATATAATTTCTTCACTTTCCTGATTTGATAACTACTAAGTTGAAGCTTAAAGAATATTAAGCATAGCCCTTACAACAAATAATGGCCAATTTTAGCTACAAAACAAGAACTTGAACAACCTATCACACATTATCTTACCAGTGTATTGGTACTGTCCATCATGCGTAGCCGAAGAACCGTGTAATAGCGTAAAGTCCCAGACATTTTTACCCGTCATGTCCCGAGTAATCATTCGAACTTGTGTAGCCGCTGTGCTCGCGGGGGCCTGGTACACGACAGAATCAGGTGTGTCCTGGAAAAAGAGAAAGATCCTGCAATCAACCTTTAGTCATCTGTTGTCACTAAGATAGCAGGGCTGTCAGTAAGATTTCAAGTTGCCGGTTAGTAGTTAGGGAATTGAACGGCTAGGAGGTTCTTTTGTTTTATTTTTTCCTTTGTTTGTTATGAAAGTAGCCAGCGGTCATGCTCGTAGAAGCAGGAGGAAATCCCCAGCTCCGGGTCTTCAGTGACAGCCCTGGATTAGCCTCATTGTAAGGCGTTCTTTCTGACTCGTCACGAAGGAGTAACAACCCCTGGGAACTTTACGAAGACGGCTAGAGATCGAGACGCCAATCCACCCCATTGCACAGGGCTCAAAAACTGATTGCACATCCCCTCTCTGCTCTGCTCCACCCTCCCCTATACTTTTTTGCCAGTCGCTTGCTCTTTTCATGGACTCCCTTCATCAAATGAAATCAAGATGGCAGCCTCTAACACTCGGTGATGAAAGTCGAGAAGAGTTCAGGATTTCATTCCAAACGGCAATTTAAGCATCTCACCTCTAGTGTAAGTTCCACCAAAGATATCAATACCCTGTCATTGAGTGCAAAAAACTGAAAGGAACGAAACAAAGTCAAGTAAGAACACCTTGAAGTGAAGAAGAGGAAGGAAAATAAGAATTGTCAGCAGCAGATATGGAACCGACCTGCACATTAGGAGCAGTCAAAATACTGGACAAGAGTTCATTTTCTTCCACGCTTGGATTATCTTCATGTTCACTGATTAAACTGTCCATTCTCGACGGACCAGCGCCAAGGGGATAGTGACCAAGATGATTGACCAAGTGCGTTAATACCTGAAATTAATTGCAGTACAATTTAGTATTCGACAAGTGCCCATCACCCCACACCGCCCATCTCTCGCATAATGCTTTAGTCACAGCGTTTTAAAATTTTCAGGATACAGTCAACACTCTCTTGACCCTTTCTTTGGGTCCCTTGTGTCCCCTGTGTCTTCTTGTGTCCCTTGTGTCCCCTGTGTCTCTTTGTGTCTCGTGCCCCTTGCGTCCCTTGTGTTCCCTGTATCCTCTGTTTCCCCTTGTGTCCCCTGTGCCCCCTTGTGTCCATTGTGTCCCCTTGTATTCTCTGTATCCCCTGTTTCCCCTTGTGTCCCCTTTTTCCCCTTGTGTCCCCTGTGTCCCTTTGTGTCCCCTGTGTCCCCTTGTGTCCCCTGTGTCCCCTTGTGTCCCCTGTGTCCCCTTGTGTTCCCTGTATCCCCTTGTGTCCCTTGTGTCCCCCTTGCCATTTAAAAAACATAAAATATTAGTTGGCGTTGCCCCTGCTTATCATATGTCGCGAAAACTTTGATGGGTTTCATTGCTTTCATATGACAACATGCGGGTTTTTTTTTTCGCACGGTCGGGAGGTCAAAGGATGTGATTTCTCATGAAAATAACCAATCACAGCACAAAGTTGTGCTTGACTAACAACTCAATGATTTATTAATTTGGGCGACCAACCTGGAAGCCCGGGCACCCTAGCTAAAATTTTCTGTGGGCGACCATCTTTTAGGCCTGGGCACCCCAACTCAAATGCTTGAAAGTTTTCCTTGGAGCACAGCCTTGCGCCCTGTAGCTTTTGGAAGTCTGATACATTACATGCTATTGCTGAATGTAGAAGTGCATTTATTGTGGATATTAGTAAAGCCGGGAGGCAGATTTTATTGGACTACCCCATACACTTAACATATATGGTGGTAATATTGATGTAAATTTTGTTTTGAGGAGCAAAGGAACCCTTGTGTGCAGCTCAGCTATCTTCTAGTTTTTTTTACAGAACTTCTCCCTCTCCCCCGCACACATTTGTTGTTGATACACTGCTTAACTTTCCAATGCCATTCAACATAATTTTTATTTACACCAACACATCCCGTCTTCTTGTCTAATATTTTTTGTCCTTTTGGCGGCGGGGGGTGCATCAACTGTAGCGATATCTTAAAAGACACAAGTTACGCACCGCTGTAGCTGTTAGCTCCACAGGATCCGACTTGGGTGGGAAGTCAAAAGTATCTTGTCCACCCATTTCTACAGAGCAGAATAAAACATCAGATGAGTATTACGAGTTAAATTAACTTTGATGTTTCAGCAAAAAATATTGTGATATACAATAAGGACGAAGTGTCTTGCCAAACAAAAGGAAATATGATGCAATGAAAATTTTAGAATTTAAATCGAGTGCTTGTAACCCACAGCTCGAAGGGCGCGCGAAAAAGCGCACGAGTAAGGTGCACTCACTTTAAGTTTGAGTCCTGATAGGTCGAGAAAGTTACCAGAATTTTTGCAGCCAATAAGGGACGCTGACGTCATTGTTTCCATTTTGGTTCACCCGCATAAGGATTTTATATAAAGGGAAATGGTAAATAAAATTTGACTTCTATAACTGAAAGAGCCTGTTAATCTAAGTAGCCTTTATTCAGCTCTCTGCGTGTCATAACTATAAGGAAATATTAGCGATCAGAAAATGCAAAAGTACTAAAGAGCCTAAAACATCTCTGTAAAATATCGAGTTTTCAAGATCAATGTCACGCGCAACCTCTCAATAGCCAATCGTTGCAACCTTCGTCATACCTCGTGCAACGCTCGTTTCAGCAAAAACGTTACGAGATATGTTCATTCTGAGGTGTTACACTTGGCAATTGGCCATTTGGAGGTTTCGGGTGCGACTGGGTCGGTGTTCTACCAAATTGAACGATGAGACTATTTTGGGGACGTAGCTCTTCTTTAATTGGCTGTTACAGTCAAGCAAGGTCGAGCGTATCCCCAAAATTCCATTAATGAATTTATTATTCGAAAGTTGAGTCCGTTGGCAGTTGTAGATTTCAGATTCATCTCTACCTTCTTGAATGGGTAATGAGCCGTGAATTCACACGCGATTCAGTTACGAAATTTCTACCAGCTCAGTTTCCCTGAATTTGACGTAAATGTCTTCTAAGAATTTTAATTTACTCAAAGATTTTCAATCGGACCAAATACAGACAAGTTCTCGTAAATTATTAACTTCTCATTACGCACGCAGTAATTCCGAATTGAATTTGACACCAGTTACGGGAACGACTAACGGATTCATTTTTCAAATAATCAATTCATTAATAGAATCTTGGGGGGTACGCTTGACCTGTTTTGACTGTAAAGGTTGCGTGGGAAACTGGACCAAATTTCGTCCCCTAAACAGTCCCATAGTGCAATTCGATACAACACCGACCCAGTTCCACGCAACCACAAAACGAATATCCGAGTAGACATGTTACCTTCATCAGAGCCACTGTCGGAGTGCGGGTCAATAACAGGGCTGGTGGATAGGGCAGCTGAGCTTCGGTCTCCTTCCTGTACACGTCCTAATCTGATTGGTCGTCCATCACCGCTGATGATAGTGGATATGTTTAGCTGTTTGGTTCGTTTCTTGGGACCTTTATTAGCAGCAGCCATCTTCAAAACCTAGAGGTGAAATTTAATTGATAAAAGTTATCGATGAAAGCCAACAGCGTTTCAACCGCTCGTATCTTATTTTCAAGTTTGAGTCCTCGTGGAAAATCAAAAATATGGAACGTGTGGCGAGTCATGTTTACTTTCACCGCTAATGTTGTTTTGGGTTATGGCGCAGTCAAACCTCCCGTAATTGGAAACCCTTGGAGCACAAAATGTATCTCCTAAAAGAGGTATCCTCTTGAGGGAGGTTAAAAATACATTATTTTTATGTGCCTGAGACTACGATTAATGGACTTTAAACGCGTCAAAAGAGAAGGAACAGGTCGGGAAGAAATAAGCAGCCTTTTAAGACGAAATCCGACTGTTTACACGTACAAGTCTGGTAATGCACCGAGTAAAAAAGGGACGGTATTTCAAAGTCCCTTGTATCCAAGCCGCTACATTATTTCCCTCGTATAAGTGGACACTTACTCGCATTTATTCGATTTAAAGCCGCGGCGTTTATCAAATTTCAAGCGTTTCCTATGTGGCGTTTGTATAAGGGCGGCGTTTATTTCAAAATCACATTTCTTTGATCACTGAAAACAACTACGATAAATCATTAAACGATCTAGACCATCCTGACAATAACGATCCTCTCTCAGCTTAAAAAGCGAGACATTGGAACTTTAAACGTCTTTCAGTTTTACATAATATTTACAAATTTTGTAAATATTATGTAAAACAGAAAGATGTTTAAAGTTTCAATGTCCCTCTGAGAGATTATCGTTACTGTCTGGGTGGTGTAAATTAAAAAGTTGCATCGAGTTATTTTTTTTTGCAATCCTCGAATACACGCCGAATTCTTCTGATTGGGTCCGGCGTTTATTCGAGGCGGCGTTTATTGGTAATTTTGCTTCCATCTGCAGCGTTTAATCGAGTAAACACAGTAAGTGTCCCCTGACAAGAGGTTTCCGCATACGCAGGGGGTCCGTTAGCAGAGGTTTCACTACAATTACCTGGAAGACTCTTGACAGGATGCTGACATTCTCGTCTTCATGTGTTTTCGACATCAGTTTTGAAACCGGTATCACCATAATCCAGTCCAGCAGACACATCAAAACAGACACCAAAACCTACGTGAAGCAAAGGCGTCGAGCATTGGTCAGATTTTAGCCTGCGTAGCATAGCAGTTTTGGTCTGGCGTGCAAAAAAGCCAACGTGGGCGAGGGCAGTGAAACTTCGAGGAAATTAGGGCGGCTATTGCGGCTAATGCGGCTTCGCCACTCAGTAGTGCGCCCGACAAAACCGCCACGCTACGATTTCGACAATAAGCTGAGGGTGACGACACTGGTAAATTGGGAAAGCTTAGGTGTGGAAATGCATGGATAGTTTTATTAGCTAGTACGTCATATGACACTGGGTCAAAGTTGTGTCGAATTGGACAAAGGGACTGTTTGGGGAAACAAATTTAGACCCAATTTCCCGTGCAACCTCGCAATGGCCAATGAAAAAAAAATGTCCCAAAAAAAGTCCCACGGCCTGGTTCCTGAAAGGCCGATTAGCGCTAATCTAGGATTAAAATTTTGTCCCGTTTTTGTATTTTAGCTTGCTATGTATTACCTAGAGGAACATTTTGTGCTATGGTTACTGTATCTCGAAGTAAAGGCTCAATAGCATTTTGTAAGCTCGAGGTGCATGTTCTGAAACTTAGCCAAATTTCCCGGAACCGGGCCCATAGCGTAATTGGACGCAAAATCGACCAAGTCACGCGTGCAACCAAAAACTGAAAGCGTCACAAGTGGCACAAACACTGCGGTTCAACAGAGGAGGGGGGAGGGGGGGGGGAACCAGTGACGTAAATCCTATGAAGTGGACCTTGCTTTATCATCGTATACATTCTGACCTGGTGCTTTTCTTGAACTTGACTCGATTCTCCACCGGGAAGAAGATTTACAATAGCGTGACAAAGAACCTGCAAAAGACGACAAGCGTGCGTTTTATTCCTAAAAAGAGCCAGTTAATCAGAACCCCACCTCCTCCTAAAAACTAAATAGAGCCAGGCAGAAGCACTGTCGAAGACTTGTTCGACTCAAAACTTAGATTCTGGTTATACAGTATTATACAGTATTATAGTACCATAGAAAGGTACTGCTGAAGAGGTTGGCGCAATCTAATAGAGGGATTCAATGGCCTTAGACTAAAAATATCAACTTTGATTCATCCTTCAGCCTCAAGCTCGAATTCATAAGGCACGGTTACGTCAGACAATCACATGCGCTAAAAAGTCAAACAATCCCTTTCAGGTTTAGAAGATGATTATGTTGCCAAAGAGACTTGGGGAACACTCCCAACACAATATTATATATAAAAAATGAATTGCTGACGGGAAGTAAAGCAAAAATGCAACAGAGATAAATGTTCTCTTCCGATGATGTTAGGCTACCAACCTCGACAATCTTTAGAGGAAGAGTTTGATCAAACACACACAGTTCATTGTAGTACTCAGAGAGAAAGTGCACGACCTCACAGGCCACGTGACAAATGGACTTGTTGTGAAACTGGAAGAAAAAGAACACCTTGCATTAGATTGAAGTAAATGAAAACAAACTCACATGACAAAATTTCAACTGGTTTCCAAAGAGGCAGCACCAACAACTTTCAAGTAGTGGTCGCAATTTTTACATCCACAAAGTCGAATTTTAGAAGTACCTTAAACAGCGCAATTTTATAGCGCCACGATTAACACTGGTAATAGCTTTCCCTTTGATTACTACATTTGGAATCAAATCGGTAGGATATACCTAACTATGTTAAAACACCTTGTGTAAGGGGTATATAACAACCACAAAAAAACTGATTAACAGCTTTCCGCGCTATCGAAAGTAATCATCTCGCAAGAACTTAACTTCAACCGCGGCAGGAATTTTTCCGTCGGTAGAGCGCCCGACTGCAGAGATGTAGGTTGTGGGTTCGATTCCCGGGACCGGACCAATACTCAGGGTCTTCAGTAAAATAACTGAGAAATGAAAGTACTTTCTTTGTCTTTCAAACAGCTAGACCTTTGTGTGGCTCGGATGACTACGCAAAATGGAGGTTCCGTCTCCAGAAGGAGACGAAAAAAACAGTATCCTCAATAAGTACTTTCGTGCTAGATACATTGAAACTCAAATAAGGTACATTTTTAACTGTAAGCAGTACCACAAAAAAGTACTGGTAAGTAGCTTTCTGCTGAGGAGTCACACTAATCCATAGACTAAAAACTTCGAACTACTTTACACAGTCTAATAAACAGTACCACCGGAACAAGTATGGGTCAGTTAGGGTGGCTTTCATTTGAATACATTGTCACACTTCAGTTTTTTATTCACAGACTCAAAAGTTAGAACCAAACTGTACAGCTAATGAACAGCACCACAGGAAAATTACTACTCAGCTTTCATCGGAGTGCTTCCATTACAAGAAGGCATCATAACCACCGTGTACAATAAATTATAGCAAATGAGCATGGAAGCAGTACCAAAGGGAAATTAATACAGCTTCCCGTGAACAGCCGCTTTTAACCCTCCCCTTCCCACTTATAAGCCCACCCGCTGGTAATAGGCCCATCTCTCTGTAAACAATAAATACATCCGACTAAAGCCCCCCCACCCCCCTCCATTCGCCCCATCCCTCTTGCTCCAATTTTAAGCCCCCCTTTGAATTCGATTTATTGTGCGTTTTGAAGCTTAATTATGAACCAGTAAATGCAAAACGTGTTTTGATCAGCACTGCTAGCTTGTTTCGAAGCGCTTTTACTATTCCGGTTTAAAGCCCCCACAGATTAAGCCCCTCTCCGTTAACAAGCATTCCCAAAACCACTTACGAAGGTGCATAAGTCCAGAGTTTACGAGCGGCAGTTTACGGTGGTATTTTGTGAAACAAACCCACTAATACTTACAGTTACAGACGCCAATAGAACACAAATACAGTCATGAACTTTAGGATGACCTTTGCAGTGTATGAGCTCTTCCACTATGAACACACCGATGGCATTGAGAGCTATACATCTGAAATGAAAGATGTGCAACATGTTTTACCCATTCCAAGAAAAATACTTGTCTCAAAATCTCAAAATTCAAAATTAAAATGTGGCTAAATTGTAATTTAGGCAAGGTTAACTTCGAGACATCACTGAACCTTTTGAAGACTTTCAAGGAATTTTTTAAGTAATAAAGTACAGAGTGATTAGTAAGTTTTACTGTAACTGGATCCTGTTAATCCTGTTTCTACTTTTAATTGTATATTGCATAATTTGTAAATAACTTAATTTGATTTATTTTGTAATTGTAATTGATGAAATTTAACAGGGAAGAGCAACCCAGTGGACCTGTTAATAAACTATTATTATTATTATTTATTATTATTATTATTACTGGCGGGTCAGCGGTTGAGCCCCAGGCACGCAGGCTTGAGTGGGGTGGCCGCCGGGTTTGCAGGGACTTACATGTAATTGCATAAATCAGCTTTGCCTACTTTGCTTTGATGATCCTTGCGGATTATTGTTCATTCACGGCTTAAGATATCTGCTGGTTTCTTGCCGTTGAGTTTAATCGTAAAAATCTAACTTCTAAATGATGAATTAACGTTAGGGTACAGAAAAAGCTATCACCTACCCCTTTCCTAAAATACATTACGACCCACCCCTCGCACAACTTTCGTTTGTGTTACATCCTCTGCGTTCCCAAACTTTCAAGAAATTTACAGACATGCGTTATCAAATAACTATTATTCGCCACTTTAGAAATGAGAAAGCAACTGGGCTGAGGTAACTTTCACAAAGACTTCTGGGACTGTAGCTGACCGGCAGGTCCCCAGAAACGATCCCAGAGACAATTATGGGACATAGTTCGGCTCCAGTTTCCTTCTCGTTTCTAACGAGGGGTATCTATAGTTTTCACATGACGTCACGGTGGCCATATTGGTGTACACAGCTATGATACGGCGACCATGTTGGTGTTCAGAAAAAATCCTTTGGGGATTGAATTCTTTTCCCATGTAAAAACTTTCCTTTCTGCAGACCACGTGAGTGAAAACGATCTATTGCCTGCGACGACAGAAAGTTACCGATACTAACCTGGCGTTGCACGATGGATCGAGTTTTGATGCTCGCAAGAGTGCGCCAATGAGTTTATCCTGTAGTTGAGGAAAATAAAACAGTAATTAAACATAAACAACGAACACGTATTTACTTTGATAAGCACTAGGGTCAAAAGCTGAACTAATGAGTGTCTCTGAATAACCGAACACGAAGGTCTATTGCAAGGAAGGAAAATAATCGCTGAAGATAGAGGGTTTAAACAACCTCTTGCCATAAACACTAAAAATTATTCTTTTATTACTTCCCTCGACGATTTTTATGGCACAATGCTAGCTAATGGGGTGGATAAAAAAATTGGTTCATCCTTCAGCGTGCGAATATCGAGATATAAAGTGGACAGGAAGTACAAAAAGAGCACGAAAGCGGCGTAACGGTTAAGTCTTGCCTCTCGAGTGCTTTCCAATATTCTCAAGTGGTTCATTTTTCGATATGCGCACAGCTAAAGTATGAACCAGCTGTTTGACAGATTCATTGCCGCTGCAGCATTTATTTTAATTCAATCACTATATCGCGCGCTTAAAGCAGTACGCAATTTTTTTTTCAGGGGAAAAAAAAATGATAGCTTATCACATGAAGCCTTTAGGGAAAAGCCGCCATTTTTTTAATGTGCGCGCGCAAATTGGGCGTGAAATTATGCGCAGTAAGGAAGCACTATGCAATACAAAGGATTAACCTTAAGTTAGCGAATATTCTAGCTACGTTATAAAAAAAATAATGAAACCGACAAGAGGAATTAAAAACAACTACGACAACTAGCCGGGAGCAAATCAGTTGAGCCCTTAAAAGCACATCCGAGGAATGGAAATCAGGACATACGGCAAACAACTTCAAACCCATTGAATTAAAAGTCTGAATGGTAGTTAAGTAATGAATTAAGAACTGTCTAGAGAGTACTTATTTTCATGATAAGAGGCTTTAAAGGTTTAAAGTATGCGATAACAAACCTTGATATCCTTGCCAGTACTCTTGTGCTGATATTCATTAGTTTGGTGCCCAGGTTGGTGAAGTGGCATGTCAGGAAACATGTTCGGGTAACATAACAGGGATCCAACAAGAGTGACTGCCTCTTCTCTTGGTAACTGCAGAACAATTGCAGTTTATCAAGACAAATTTTGTGCTCGTTGCATAAAAAACTTAAAAGTAAGTGTGAACTTTCCGCAGCCATTTTGTTGTTGTTGTTGTTCAGGAGGCGTTTTCTTGCCCAAACAAGTATAGGAAGCACATGGAGAATACAAAAAAAAAAGTCGCAAAAAGATTCGCTCTCAACACAAAGTTGCTTTCTGCGACCGTTAGTTCAAAGCTATACTTTCAGGAGAGAGGGTCTTGAACAATCACCTGCACCCGTAAGCATGTTTAGATCGATGAGCTCTGTCATTATTCAAGCCGAATTACTACCTCAAAGACATAGCAAGAGTAGAGAAATCTACCACTCGAAGGATCCAAAACTTCTGTATAAAGAATTTCTGCTAGAATAAACATCACAGAAAGAGCAGGCAAATATTTTGAAGATGGAACTTTTAAGTGAGCATGTTTAGAGTTCGGAAATAGTTGAAATGAATAATAAAACATTTACATTTAGGAAAGACAGTATATGTATAGGACAGATGGGAACAGAACGCCCCTGGGAATTACAGAAACTCCCAATCCCCTGGACACTCCCCTCCTCTCCCTCTTACCCCTGAAGAGAGCGACGACTTTGCAGCTCTCGGAAGACCTCATGGGATTGGTTGGGAAAACAGTGACATAAAAAAGTTAACAATGGAGCCTTAAGCCTGAAAACAAGAGAACTGCAACCCTCCGTAGTAGACAAAATAAAATGTTCAACTACAGAAACAAAATACAGAAAATTACCTCCATATTCTGACTGATAATTATTCCATCAGTTGCTTTAATAAAGTCGAGAATTAAAAGACTTGAGCTCGGTAGCATCACTGAGAAGAAATGTGCACAGCTACTAACAATAGCACTGGTAACATCCTGCAAATTAGAAGGAAAAAAGTATAGCAAGAAAACATTCTGAACATTCGCCACTTAAGAAACGAGAGAGAAACTGAGTCAAGTTTACTTTTCGCAAAGACTTCTGAGACTGTTACTGGGGAGTTTACGCAACGACGTTTTTGAGCGACGCACGTCAACCGGAAGTGGACTTTTTGCACTCTTCAGCCATGGTTTTGAAGAAATTCTTGGGCAAAACGTCTCGTTAAGAGTATAGACACTGAACAATACAAATTTGGTAGCGTCAAGGTATATTGAAAGAGAAAAACGCTCACTTCTGGTTGAATTCAATCGCTAAAAAACGTTGCAGCTTAAACTCCCTACTAGGGACCTTAAGATCCAACGACGCGGACGACAACGAGAACGTCAAAAAAACAACTTCGCACGTGCATCACAGTTTTTTGAACATTTCTTTCCCGTTTTTGCACGACTAGGACGTGAAAATGCCTAATTTCGCGTTTTATGGAGGACGTAAACAAGCAACGACGAAATTTTATTTCTCTTTCTGAGCTTGAATTCGGTCCCTTGAAATTCAGCTTCAGGAGGGTTCGCCTACAATTGACAAAGTAAGTGGGTAGGAATAATCGCTACAAAGACTGAAAGAGCGCAAATTCACTTTTTAAGCGACGTTCTTGTCCCCGTCGCGTCGTTGGATCTTAAAGTCCCTACTAACTTAGAACAAACGCTTTTGAATTGTAGTCAACAGTTACGGCACCGTACAAACGACTTATCGACGGACTCAAGCGAAACTAACTAGGAGAGAATGACTGGACAACCGACAAATTTACTACCATTAAACGACTGTTTAACTAGACGGATCGAAACGCACCAATGACATGACGAGTCTTCATAGGTAATAACATCACGGCTTAATTGACAGACGACCAATAGCATCGCGACTTAATAGGTGGTTTTCACGTTACGTCATCGCCGCCATGCTGGTGGACAGTAAACAAAAGAGCGCTCATTAGCTCGTTTTGTTTGTCCACCAGCATTTATTCATTTCACCATTGTTATTTGTGTCTCCCGAGACTGCATGAAAACCACCTATTGACCATTCAGATAAATTACTAGAGTTTAATACCATCAACTGACGTGGTACAACTCACTTTGACTCTGAAGATGACTATTAGGAAAAAACAAAATATACAAGCTAAAGAGAGCTATTACGTGAATCAAAACTACGCCATGTTTAATTAAGTGCTTAAAGACAGCACCAAACAAACCTGACCATTTTCTTAATATAAGCCACACTCCTCCTTCTAAAGAAAACAGCTAAAGTTACCTAGTAATAAATTACACTTACCTGATCGGTACCTGTAAGTCCTATGTGCATTAAACGGTAGAAGTGTGTCAAGTATTCTTGAGTAAGAGGCATGTCTTGTCTACAGACAGTCATAGCACACATCAATTTGTAGGCCAGCAGACGACCACTCTTAAATTCATTATTAATTGACAACGAGGCAGCCTGAACAAAAAAGAGTAACCCCGAATTAACGGATCATTGCACGTTTCTGGGAAACTGCCCACCTACCCGTCCCTTAAGCCAACACTTGACATTAACACTTACTTCTCACGAATCATTATACGTTTCTGGGAAACTGCCCACCTACCCGTCCCTTAAGCCAACACTTGACATTAACACTTACTTCTCACGAATCATTATACGTTTCCGGGAAATTGCCCACCTACCCCTCCCCTAAGCCAACATTAACATTTACTTCTCACGAATCATTATACGTTTCTGGGAAACTGCCCACCTACCCCTCCCTTAAGCCAACACTTGACATTAACACTTACTTACTTGTTGGCTTAGGGGAGGGGTAGGTTTGCTGTTTCCCAGAAAGGTTTTATGTTCCCCTCGAATTAACACTGTCCAAGTTACAACCAGTAACTTTGTAAAAGGGATAATTTTACACTGTAACTTTGAAGTCTAAGGTCGTAATTCTGTGGTGTGTCAAAAATCCTAAAGGCTTGAAATTTTGAAGATACATTTTTCCCTCATTTCCCTAAGGAAACCAAGAATTTTTGTTTTAAACTATCAGGATTTAAAAAATGGAGCGCAGAATTGAAGAATATGTTTGAAACATGACCTAGAAAAAAAAGTTTACTTTGAAAACTCGATGGCTCGAAACATTGGAAATCTATGATTACACATAACTACGACAAAATTCTCCAATCTGATTGGCTTTCAGCTCTTATTTTTCATAAGACAACGTAATTGGATAGTACGCATCATTAAGTGGGGTATAATAGAACACTCGAAGGAGTTCTTTTTTCCTTACGCCTAAGCAAAGGTAAAGGCAAAAACACGAGCAATGAAGGCCACATGGGAGGATTAACTCCATTTCTGCAGCATGAGGTACCTATGAGCATTCTACTTCCAGTGGTAGTCCTGTGCAGGGTAACCACTCCTCTCGGCAGTATGTCACAGGATACCCATTTATACAGCTGGGTGAAGAGAGACAAGGTCGTTGTTTAAGGAAATAACTGGAAGGCAAGGCTTGCACCTGGAGCCGTTACCAATATTTTTTAAATCATACTTGACGCAGTGTTTCTGATGTAGTGATTTTTCCCCCTCTGATACTGACCTCAAAGACCCAAGTAGCCAAGTGCTGCAGTGGAGGAATTAAAACAGGAATGGGAGGAGTGGACTTGTTATCCAATGAGATGCCTTGATTCAATCGGATCTAAAGGGAAAAAACAGTGTACAAAAATACCACCTCGAAAATTCAAACACAATCCTCAACAAAGTTAAAGTTCATGGTTGCTTATTTTGACAAAGTCTAATTCAGGCCGCGGTTTAAGAAATCATTGGAGTAAGAGATCTCTTCCTGAGCGGGTTATTTTAAGAAGATAAATGTTTTTCTAGTGTACCCTATATGCTACCATGAAAGTGTTTACGATAAACAATATCTAGATAAAAGTGTTACAGCGATTTTCGAATGACCTTAAAAAATGGCTTCGGTAAGTGTTCGTTATTTGATTTATCCGCCAATGGATGAAAAGATCAAAACATGGACTCTTCGTTTCCCCGGCAAAGAAAACCCCTAATACTACGGAGAAGACATTGTTCGATTGGCCAATCATGTTGCAGTATGACGTCAAAGCCACGTATCGATTGATTCCCAGGAAGTTCTCGGCATGAATTTTTTTTTGACCCCAGCGTTCGCTTAACCAACCAAGAGCCACGCGCGTTTGTATCCGTTCGATAAACCAATCAAATACCTCTATTTCTGTTCGTTTGTTGTTTCTGTATCGTTCGCGCGTTTCATTTCAAGGTCATACGAAAATCGCTCTAAAAGCGTAAGGCAAACTGAAAAAACGTTAAACACTGGCTAAACTGGAAACCCCTGTTCCCATCAATTATTATCGTTACTGAATTACCTTGGCCAGCAAGGTCCAGACTGATGTCAGGCACTCAAAGACTTTAGCGTGAATGGCAGGATTTTTGATCTTGTTTACATTGCCCAGAATTCCCAGCATTCTGCGCCACAGGACCACTGCCGCCACAGGACTCCAACCTTCCCTGTAACCTCCCGCTACTACACTAGTATCTTCATTATGCGGGTCTTCTTCAACAAAGTCGTGATCAAGAAGCTCCTCGTGGGTTTCATTTAAATGAGGTGGGGAAGGAGTCCTGGAGGCCACAGCCAGATCATCGGGAGTATCTAAGAATACATTAATAAATAAAGACATTATCAGACTCATCTGCCACTAAAGGCGGCGGGAGGGAAAAAGAGCTTCGTCGGAAAGTTCGAAAAATGGAGGGTTAGAATTACAGTATTTGACAGGGGAAGAAAAGACAGTTTTGGTTCAGATTATAGAAAGGCTTGACAAACTAAGAGTTCAAAACATCAGGATTTAACAGCAGTACGATGCCTTTTAAATGTATTCTAAACAACACAACCCTTTTCCAAGGAGGATTTGACATAACATCAAAAGTCACTAAGGGCTATATTCCATGCCCCACCGCCCCCCACCCCCCCCCCCCCCAACCTCCCCCCAATCCCCTTTGCAGGTCCAGGTCGAGAATAGGTGCATGTGCGGGTCAAACTGAAGGGGGACAGGGTTCAAGTTACAGGACATTTAAAAACACCTGCACGCCTGCAAATTAAACTCTCCAATAGCGACTGTACTATTCATTGATCTACTCTGAAATCCCTTTTTTGTTACATCCTTGGGTACAGGAGATTGGCTTAAATTATTGGCAGGGGTTTCGATAAGAGCCGGAGTCCGCTTGCTTGACGTGTACAAACAAAAATATTTTCTGAAGTGTAAATATTATATCGGATGAAGTTGTATTTGCTCATTAAAGACAGCGTTATTCACTCTTTTAATGCGTTAAAAGACCTGCCAAGTTAACTCCTTCCGGTCACGGAAAGGCAGAAAATTACATTTCTTGGGGATGGATGCCCCTGCCCCTGAACTCCGGACGTTTCTGTTGATTTCCGGCGGCCATATTGGTGCACCAAAACGGTACACCAATATGGCGTCTCCATACAAAGCTCTACAAAGGTGCGTGAAACGTTTCGGCAAATAACTCAGAAACTGTGGGCCACAAAGACCTGAGACTTGGACAAATTGTTTATATATCAGTCTTTCATAACACTTCATTTTCTTGGCTTCTTCCACTCGACGGTTTCCAATTTATTTTTTTGTTGCGTGACAGTGAAAACGATCTACAGAATCATTTTATATTTCCATGTTAACTCGAAACACAAACCTCTTCCAGATGAATCAGGAGAGGACCTGCCTCCCATGTCATGATCAAACTCCCCTTTCCCTCCTGGAACAAATCTCACTTCACGTGACGGAGTGGATGTCTTATTCAAAGTTCTGTGATTTACTTGATGTAATTCGTCTAAGTTAGCCTCTAGATGAGACTCGTTGATTCTGTCAAGATGTAATTGCGGTGACTCGGAGCCAGCAAATTTAACATCAGGACCCATCTCAAAGTCAAGACTACTCGCATACCAAGGCATGGTCTTAGAGTCTTGATGCGAAAAATAACTGTCACTGCTGCTCAAGCGTTGTGTTCGCTGAGTGGGTAAACCGTCTGTAGTATCCACTGCTTTGCTTGCATCTTCATTAGCGTGCGAATCCGTATCATGTTCAGATTTTGAATGCATTTCGACGCTCTCCATACTGTCTGTGTCACTTGCAAGAGAGAATACTGCTTTTTGTTCCTCGTTAGTGTTGCTTTCTGTGTTACAATTCTCTTTAGTTTCTTTAATGATACCTTTAGGCTCCTTACGCTGGCCTGCAGCATCGGAATCTTCGGTAGTCACTGAACCTGTAAAAGAGTGATAGTCAGTAAAAATGGCTCAATAGGCCATTTCCGAGTTCCCCCGGGCCTCTGTTTCCAAACGAGGGTAGGTGATCAGCCTTTGATATGGAAATCATTTTTCATGCTCATGCAAATAAAACTCATTTTCACAAGAAAGGTTGTGCACCTAAACTCATTTTGAACGTGAGGGTTTTTGGAACTCGGAAGTGGCCTATTACGGTCGTTTCGCCCAAAAGTCGATTCACCCGAAGGCGTTCGCTAGGACTTAAGTCGATTTTAGTTCTCCTGATGACATACAACACTCTACAACATGGTGAACCTACTTCTCCGAGATGTTATTTTTGTTAACCAAGGATTCCACATGTGCAGGACACATGCAGTCACTGTCTTTCCATACTTATCGCTTTTTCTCAGGCTTAAAGAAAGACAAATACACATGGGGCCAATCGACTTAGTCTGGGCGAATCGACTTTCGGCCGAAACGACCCGATACCTCCAGGCTCAGAAAAACAGTGCACACGGGAAGTATAAACGTTGATTCAACTTAGAATGACTAACC
Organism: Porites lutea; assembly: GCF_958299795.1. Classification (NCBI taxonomy): domain Eukaryota; kingdom Metazoa; phylum Cnidaria; class Anthozoa; order Scleractinia; family Poritidae; genus Porites; species Porites lutea. The sequence goes on along the minus strand of NC_133207.1, from coordinate 20,480,642 downwards.
TGCAGTGAAAGCGGAGGGAGATGAAACAACAGTTCTGATAGGAGACACGCTATCCATAGTTGGTGTGTTAGTTGGCAAGAAAGCACTGTTTGTGTTAGACAACACTTTCGGGTGTTTTGGCAAGTTAACGGACAGAGGACGACGGCCTTCCTCGTGAGACAACTTCCGCGGTTTTTGGACTTGAGGAGAAACAATAGTATTAGGATCATTTACAGTTGACACTATCTGCTTTGGAACACTGCCCCTCTCCATTCGACTCCAACGGGAGAAAGAAGCCTTGTTAAAAAGCCGCCTTTCAGAAGGTACCTGTGGTCGCCTCTTGCGCTTCTGTTCTGTGAGTCTTTCTAAAGGGAGATCAGCCATATCTAGGCCATAGACAGTTCGCGCCATCACCCTTGTCAGAGTTTCCATGGTTACCTGATGACAAAAACAATCCAGAGAATTATACTTAAAGAGGCTACATCATAAGAGCTTTATATATCTTTATAATCTTTATCATGCTTTTATCGATGTAAACGGTTGATTTTACAATCTTGTAGAGGGAGAACACACTGAGAAAAAAAATTAAATAGTGCTCATTCTGCAATGCACATAGTACATGAAGCTGCTGCAGTTAAATTGCCAAGATAAGCATAGCATTAAAAAAGTAACTAGTTCAACCTTTTGAGAATGACAATGCTTTCAACTGATCATTGAAATGAAACCCTGCATTTCTTTTGTTTCGTACCTTTTGTTTGTTTGTTTTTAACTATTTACAGTTAAAACTCAAAAGATAACACAAGATAACACAGACAACAAAAGCGTCACTTTGACTCTGAAGATGACTTACACAAAAGCTGTCAAACGTATAACTGTAACCAACAGTCCTATAAAGGGCCACACTCATCCAGCTAATCAGACGCATTTTTGACTCACTTAACCCTTTAAGCCCCAATATCCACGTACAAATTCTCCAAACTGATCTCTATACATTTCCTTCAAGAAGGAGTTGAGAGAATTTAATAGGAGGTCAAGGTATTTTCTCTTTGGTGATCATTTTATTAATTCTCATCACCTAATCTCTTGACAATGTATGGATATCACTAGAAGAAAATTGATGTTGGACACTATCGGCCCTTAAAGGGTTAAACACCACAATACCTAGCTAAAAATTCTCCAGGCTGTTCTCATACATTTCCTTACAGAATTGGTTAAAGGATCAAGACGTTTCCTTTTGATCATTTCATTACTTCTCATAACTCATTCTCTTGATTATGAACTGAGATTGGTAGAAAAAAAAATTGACCTAGACACTCACACTCCATTCAGCAATAACTTCTTTCCAGTGAGTAGAAGATGAAACAACCTCCAAGCACTTGTCCCACAAAGCAATGGGTACATTGACCTTAAGATTGGCTCGGATCCATGTCACAAACAGAGTCTAAGAAGATGATAAGAATGGTTATGAAAAGCACATAGAAATATCATGTCTGATTTCTACGATGATCTTACTTACAATGCACATTCATCTTACAGGGAAGTGTGATGTAGGTAAAATATGTGTCCAGTGTGTTAGCCATGGAGCTTGTTACAGTGTATAAGCCAAACATAAATTGATTTCTTAAATAATACTAATTCATTCATTGCAACTTGAACATGACTCTTTGAAAGACACTCTATTAATCCCCCTTGGTGGCTTATTTATTTCAAATGTTTTTTTGGGGGGGAGTGGGGGGGGGACTTAATAGAGAGGGGGGACTTATTTCAGAGGGGAGGGGGCTCCCAATAGAGTTACTAGAATGGGGTCTTACATTGTTCAAATCTTGGGGGTAAGAAATTTCTGGTAAGCAGGGATTTATAAATGGGAAGATTCCCAGTTAAATGCATGTAATGTTACAGAAAGTGAATAAGTTGGGATTGCAAAAATTACGTTTGCCCGTACGTGTAAGTGACCAAAGGTGCATTTCCACTGTTGTGTAATTTAAATAAAATAGACGTAAATGTTAAAATTGCATCTCCTTCAACTTTTATGTTAAAGCACAGCCACTCATACTTTGCCTCTATGTAAATTTTACGTGCATACGCACATCAAAATTATGTGGCAGTGGAAATCCACCCTAAGATGGGTTCTATAATTGGCCACAGAGAAGGCTATTCACCATTTATAAATAGACCATAATGCACCTTGTTTACCCCCCAAAATGTTGCAAAACCCTTGTCTTTGATTTCTCTTGGAATGACTTACCCTGCAAGCAGAGGTTTCTCTCTCCCATGGCTTTAGCATTTACAAAGTCATTCGCGAGGCTTGTCTGTCGTGTACTTGATTTGTTTACTCACAGGGAGTAAAGAGAGAAACCTCTGCACACAGGGTAGGAATAACTATAATTATACCCAGGAGAAATTGGAAACAATGGTTACATGTATGTATAATAGACCTTTTTTATGGCGGCCATATTGAATTTATTAGATTTAAGGAGTATTATAGGATGCCCAGGGGGCACTCGCTCAGTATTTACGAGCGCTTTTCGGCCAAAAAGAGAACTTCAATCTATATTTCTCAAGAAAAAGGCGATCATTATTACATCCAAAGACGGCACAACGATCTTTTTTTCTCATTACAATTTTTTCCTAGGAAAACTTGAAGAAAAATTGGCCCGAAAAGCGTACATAAATACTGATGCAAGTATATGAGATCGTGCTCATGCCCCCTGGGCATCCCATAATACTCCTTAAATCCAATTAATTCAATATGGCCGCCGTATCAGTAAAAAGGTCCATTCTGGGGGGTAAACAAGGTCATTATGGTCTATGTGAAAATGGTGGATAATACGGTTCTGATAGCACAGCGGCAAAATCCATATCCAGCAAAAATTGACCCAAGTACCCCTTGGGTCTGTTATGACTTGATCTTTCAAGAGCGTTATTCTAATCTAACCTGAAGTAGGCTGCCTACAACTTGTCTAGCTATTGCCACTGCTTTGTTTTGTGACATTTCAGGAACTAACAAGTGTCTTGAAGCCTCGAGAAGAGACTCTAACATCTGCTCCCTGTTGATCAACAATCAAAAATTAGTCAGAATCATTAAAAATGTATTCAACAGTAAAACAGTACCTCTTTCACTCTTAACAGTGGACAATATGAAATTGAGTTTAATTGCAAACTTTGTTAAATTTTGGTAAAATACAGAAAAACAAATAGGCTACTGAAAGTCTCTGTATCATTATATTAAAAAAGAGATTTTCATTATTATTGACAGGATTGTTTTGCGGTTTTTGTACCATAAAAAGCAAAAGCATACACTTTTATTTTTCCAGACCTGAACAGATGAATCAAAGTGCACCACTAATGTTTAGAGTTTTAACAGCCAGTAATAATCTGGATTAACTAACTAAAGCCTGCATGTATGAGATCATTAATTTTCATTTATTATTACTATTGTGTTTCACTTAGAAACAGATTATTCCACAAATCGACATCTTTATAGAGGCTAAATTAAAGGTAAAAATTAATTATAATACCATGTGGTTGGTTCCATTGGCACTTCTAAAACAACACTCCGATAGAGATGGATGACACGTTTGCAGACATCAACCTTAAAGTTACAAAAACACATGTTCAAGCCAAAAAAAAAAGTTACAAAATTAAAATTAAAAAGGAGAAATTTTACCTTAATTTTCTGTACATGCAGATTTTAATGAACATGACTGTATGTTTATGATATACTTAAATAACTATTAGTCACCTGTTTATCCAAATACATTTCATCCTCTTCCACAAGAAATACAGCTGCAGAATGTAAGATAAAAAACCTCAGGTTGGCTTGAAGACCAGCTCGCACATCTTCCTGTGGCAGTTGGAAAACTTTTTCTCTCGCTCGATCTACAGCACATGAATATGACAGACTCCTAATGGGACTTTGTGGACTGTACTTCTCACCATCGAGTGGTCTCAACAACTCTTGGGTGGGTTCCAGCATAAATACAGGTTTATCTGCACTCTAAAAAAATCCACAGTAGAAAATTTACACACTTCATAATGGAATTAATTTACATTTGAATAAACTAAGTAGAGTTGAACTTCAAGCGCAAGATGGAATCATTCCAGATCTACATCCTAATAAACAAATGAAGACTGTCATACTTGGATGTTAGAACCGATATATATGTATGCACAGGCAAAGAATACACTGGTATGAATGATCAAATTAATAAACAGAGAAATAAATTTAACCAATTCTTAATAGACAAAACAAAATTACCAAGTTCATGCCCCAACAGAAACCGAACAATCACTTATTACTGTGAAACTCACAAAACCATGAACATCAAACGGAATGATGTGTTGCGAGGAAAAAGCCAGTAAGGCCTGAGAAAACTAAACCACAAACAGCAACAGTAATTGGCTTGTGGTTTTGAGATTTGCTACATGCCCCAGTGACCTTTATTGTGATTGGTCACTACACAATCTACATTCCTGAAGTTTTTCAGGTGTTCACGGTTTTCTAAGTTTGACAGTAAAAGCACATCAGTACGTATATTTGCATTACTTATACCACTAGCTCACCTTAATCCAATCATGATACACCCCAAGTACCTGCCGCACGGTGTTTAGATTTTTGGCTGGAAGAAGAAATCCCTGAAAACAACACAAAGGTAATTAATATTGACCAAGGTCCCGTGGAGTAAATGTATCTATTCTAGTTCTTCCTTAGTTTTCAAGGAAATGTCACAAATCAAAGTAACTTAATAAATCACACGATTCACCACTTTAGAAATTAGAAGGGAACTGGAACTGAAATGTGTCCTCCAATTGTTTCTTGGATCATTACTGGGGATGTGTCGTTCAGCTAGTGGCCCCAATAATAATTATTTTTCCCTTGTCACTACTAACAATCCCAGAAGCCTGCTCTTAAGGCTGCTTTTCACAAGTAACTGAGCCGGAGTTGGAGTCGGAGTCGTAATCAGAAGCGTATTCTGATTCTTCTGATTCCACTTACAGCGTGCATGACTCCGTCCTTTATGATCAAGTGAAAACTGGGTTGTCGGAGTCACACGCAGAAGTGGAAGGACTTAACCAATCACAAAGCCAAGGAACGTGCATTGTGATTAGTTTATCCTTGCACTTTTGCTTCCAACTCTGACAATCTGGTTTTCACTAGATCATAAGCGGAATGTAAGTGGCGAAGTCGGAAGCAAAGTCGGAAGGAAACAGAAACGTTCTAATTCGTCTGACTCCGATTTCTTCGGGCTTATGACTCTGCTTATGACTCCAATTTGTTATTTTCACTAGGTCATAAGTATTCTTATGACTCCACTTATGACTCCGACCCCGACTCTGTCACTAGTGAAAACCAGCCTTTTAGTATTCTTACGACTCCACTTACGACTCCGACTCCGACTGTGTCACTAGTGAAAACCAGCCTTTAAGTGTCATTAGGGGCTTTACCCAACCAACAAAATGATGACAATGGAAGTGTTACTGATATCACTTTGATGTCATTAAGCACTTTGATATGATACATGTACATGGATTTCAGCCAACCCAGTTTGTCAGTTGTAGCCAAATTTTTCTCAAGGTGAATTACTTGTTGTCACTTTTGTGTGGTCGTAATATCCTCTTCAGAATCTTGCATTATGAAATTTCACATAGCAGTCATGTAGAGGACAGCAATGAATTTACCAAAAAGTGCAATGCATACACCACTTGCACATCTCCCATAATGCATCTTATTTGCCCCCCAAAATTTTGCATAAGTATTGTTTTCAATTTCTCTTGGAACAGCTGTAATACCCAGGAGAAATGAAAAACAAAGGTTATGCAAAATTTTGGGAGGCAAATAAGATGCATTATGGGAGATGTGCAAATGGCGTATGTGCAAAGTTGTTGTTTTGTTTATCAAACATTTGAAGTTGTCATTGCCTTTGTCATTGCATGAGGTCATTACATGTACCTTCACACAACAGATGCTTTTTTTTCAAAATTGAAATCTGCCCCTAGACAATTAAAATAAATTGATAGTGACTGGCTACTGTAAGCTGCTGCTTACATGTTCAAGCCCAGGGTTTATGCATCTTTGTAAAGCCAGGGTTTAAGAAGGGCTTATAAACAGAGGGGGCTTAATAAATGAGGGGGAAAGAAAAAGCAACAGTAGCAGTGCCCGTCATAAGTTTTGCATTTACCGGTTGTTACTTAAGCTTCAATCCATCATAACATATCCATTTCATTCAAAACAAGCTACAGGATGGCTCACAAACAGATGTGTTTTTTGGTTACATGTAGATAGGCAGAGGGGACAGTTTATGGTTGTTAGTCTATTTAGAATTCAAGCCACTGAAACTAGTTTGGAGTACAAGCACATTACAATGTAAACGTACCTGTCGTAGAACCTCATGAAGCAGTCTTATATTTGAGCGGGTAGAGAACAACACTTTTCTGATCACATCGCTGGCATCATATAAGTATTCTTTGTTACGTGCTGGACTAAACTGATTGGCTCCACCTGTTGTCGGAGGTGAACCTGGCTCACTACCTTCTGTGGATGATATTGATACTATTGACTGATTCACATTTGGCGATTCTGAGACACTGTCAGACCTCTTGAATCTAAAAGTGAAGGCAACGAACCATCTGAGGACAGAGTCTCTTGCACTGATCATTCTTTGCTCTGCTTCCCTGCCAGCACTGTTGCTCCTCTTCCGTGGAACTTGTGCAGCTGAAAGGTACATAGTGACAAAGTTGTAGTTATCAATTCTGCCACTATAAATCAGGATTTAAGCCACTGAAACTAAAATGATTTTAAACATAGACAGTTATGCAGTTATCATGTCAAGTGCTTTAACTGGTATTTACACTGCAGCAACTTGTGGACATTTGAAGTTACCATTAATGATTTCAATAATCAACTGTATGTGGCTTGTGAACAGCAGTTGAGACTGATACTATTCAGATTGTCACCATCATTAATTTGTGAGAAATAACTTTTTACTTCAGAGATGCAAATGTCATTACTACTGTACGTATCAAAAGATGTGACTCCCTTATATCTAAAAACGCCAATTCCCTTCACACAAAGGGTCCTTTCCCCTGAGTGAAATGGAGCAAAATTACATACACACAAAATACACAAGGTTAACCCTTTAAGCCCCAATATCCACATACAAATTCTCCAAACTGGTTTCTATACATTTCCCTTAAGAATTAGTTGAGAGAATTTAATAAAAGATCAAGGTATATTCTCTTAGGTGATCATTTTATTCTTAATTCTCATAACCATTTCTCTTGCCAATGTATGGATATCATTAGGAGAAAATTGATGTTGATCACTATTTGGGACTTAAAAGGTTAAGAACCAAGTAAATATGGTTTCACTGGGAGCTAGTATCGTTGTTTCCGTTGTGTCTTTAGTTTTATGTAATCTGTACCAATACATGAACATGCAGAATAAGCCTGAGCTACCTAAAGCTCAAACGCTACAGCCAATACAGAACCTATTGTGTATTTCTTTGTCTAATCACAGACTAAGGAAAGAGAGAGAGAGAGCAGAGGTTGATCAATCTTCTGGATAGTGTGGAAAAGGAAGAATCAAAGGACCCCTGCTCACAGGGAACCAAACCAAAGATTTCAAACCAGAGACCATCCAGGAACAAGTCAAGTGATGTACATGTACCAGTACATTGCAGCAGAGAAACTATTATGCTACATGGCAGATTGCCAGACTAACCAAAATTCACAAGTTCTTCACAAGTATTGTAATAACTTTTACAAGTACATGTTCAAGTTCGGCTTCAAGTTTATTAAGACATTTTGGATACATTATCATAACCATTGACCTTTGCCCACGAAATAGCCTAGCTAATCGAGGCAGGAAGGAAAAGTAAAAAAAAAAAACAATAACAGGGTTGAAACATAACAATAAAGAAAACAGATACAAGAACACCAACATATTGAATTCACAAGACAGTGAGTACACATATTTCAAAATGTGTGGTTCCAGAAAATATCCAGACTCCCACAACGGAGGGAATTGGAAATTCCAGGGGGGTGTAGGGGGGCTCAGAGGCCCAGGAAATTCCAGATGGGAGAGGGGTTGGACGATAAAATCACTTTCCAGGGGGTCAATATCATTTCATTTTCGAACTGAGTTTGAACATTGTTTCTTACCGACCTGGTAGATCATTTTTAGGACATAAATAACTTGAAATATATCATTTAAGATTGTTCCTTTTGATCCTAACCAGGTTTCCTTTCTTTCAAAAGCGTTTTGGATGCAATTTCAGAGGAATTAGACTGACTACAACTCGTTTTATCATTTGACACGTGCAACACATCACGTCGTGTCGGTTGATCGACTGAAGAACAGTGGAGTGGCAATTTTGCTTTACGAAGCACAAGCTATACATTGTAACCAGTTTAGAATGTAGAGTTTTTATTCTCCTTTTCATTTTCCCTTAATTTTGTGGTTGAAGGTGTTGGCATGTTCATGATCGAATTCTCGCTGAAATAGTGTCTATTTCACCAAACATTACAGCCATTGTGCATCATGTCGCATGAGTCGATCGGAAAACAGTAAAATATATTGAACCTGGTTTCCCTTCAAGATTCAGGGGGTATTCATCGTTATTATTTCAGAATTCAGAGGTTTTATTCTTCCCTTTGTTTTGCCTTAATTTTGTGGTTGAAAGTTTGACTTGTTCTGCATTCCTGCATGAAATGGCGTTAATTCTATCAAGATTACACCGTGAAGACAAATAACAAATCGTAAGCTTGCCCTTATTAAGGTAAATTCACAAATATAACCAACTTATTAACTTTATCTGTTTCAATTAAAGTAAGCCAATGAGCAAAAATTGCAGATTAGGTTACTTTGTCATAGTGTAGTGTGTTTTAATGTTGTGTATCACTCAAGTAAATGGAAACAGAAGCATACAAGCTTCTGATGGAAACTGTTGCGTACTAGCCATAAATGGCCCCATTCTTTTACTTTAATAGTCTTTCTTTGTGACAAAGAACTTTTCCAGAGGAGTTGAGGGGTCTTTGTCATACTTGAGGAAATTCCAGAGGGGTGGGGTGGGGGCCATCAGTTCCCTGCAAAAATGGAAAATCCAGGGAGGTGGAGGGGGAGTCCTAAGTGAAATTCCCTCCATGGTGGGGGTCTCGATATTTTCTGGAACTACACAATGGGTAAATAAAACAATGTATGAACGAAATTAAACTGAAAATTTAATATTTACTTTTGAGTTGTTGCTTAATTTCAGAAAGGTCTCTTGTAAATCAAAGCACATGTTGTCAGACTAGCTAGCCAAGATTTGCCATTTCTCACAAGTACTGTAAGTAAAACTATCTTTTGTAAGTAACTATCGTTACATGCATTATTGTTGAAATTGTTATTATTTAACTTATAGATGGCAAACTTACCTGGTGATGAATCATATAATGCTCTTGAAGGGTTAAAATCTTCAAAGATATGCGGCAGATAGAACTTTTTAAAGTTTTCAAACAGGAAGTAGAATGCATGTTCTCTGGTTTTCTTGTCATCCCACTCGACAAGAACAAGCTAAACATAGAGAGGAAAAATTTTTATTTTAAGATAGCTGCAGAAGGAAAGTAACACTCGTTACATCATAAGTCATCTCCCTTAACCCCACCCCCAACCTACCCATCCCCCCTCCTCCACCAAATTTGAGTTATTTTGTACCTTTATTACCTCTGCCGCAACCCCCTATCCCAAAATTAACTCATCTACAATTCCTCAATTATTTTGTAATTTCATTACAAACCTGGGTGCTCATACAATCCAAAACTTTGTCCAGAAAAAACTTTGTCAAGAGTTCTGGTGGTGGCAATCTCTCAGTGGTGTTGGCAGGAAAGATCGGTCCTACCTCATCTTGCAAGCACCAGTCTGAAAAAAAGAAGATTTAGCAAGAATGAACTTTCACTCCAAAACCCCTGATATTAAACAGGTTGTTTAACACCACATTTTTGCAATAATGTTCCATTGCCGATACAAGCACCAAAATCGCCAAAATGTCTCCTTAAGGTGATTCTCTGTTTTTGCACTGCGCATAACATTGCAACTTCAAAGGGTGTGGTAATTTTCAACAGTTGTCTAAAAAGAGGTAATTATGGCCCCTTTTGTAGTCCTGCCGGTAATGCTTTTACTCGCAGTTTTGATAATTCTACCTGGCTAAAAGGTGATTGTCTAGAAACTTGCCCCAGTTCCGTTACGCAAAATAATAATTTGAAGCTGAAATTGTCCCTTTGTTGTAGTTTTGCAATGAAACAAGAACGGTTTTGCAATGAAACAAGAACCCTTTTCATACGTGTTTTTTGCTCCTTGTGGCTACACAAAAAATATAATTATCTTAAGGAGAAAAAAAATCTGGATCATAGTAGAAGATGTATCTTTTTAGATATGAATGACGCAAATGTCCACATTTAGAGCCATATATCAGACAAGTACTTTGTATTCTGCAACATGAGGGTTGAGATTATTTTGTGAGAACAAAACCAACCATCACTCTCTTTGTCAGATGACAAATGCAAATTGCTTGTAGAAGGAGGCTGGTCCCTGTAGCCACTTTCATTTATTGACATAAAAATTTCTTCAGCACCAGCTCTTGACAGCTTGCTCTTCCATTCCACATTGTCGATGGGATTTGGAAAACCAGGAATCATGCATGCATACATGAGTTGACACAACTCATCTGAATTTTCTTGCAATGCCTGGAACCACAGCATAAAAAGACGGGCACCTTCGCGCCGCAACTGTGAATAAAAATAATACAGGAAAAGAAAATATAGTAGAACCTCAATACCTTGAACTCAGATAACTCAAACTCCAGGCAAGCTCAAACTTATTTCCTTGGCTTTCACCCCACCATTCAGTCATATTTACACAACTGTACTCCGTTAACTCGAACTCAGATAAATCAAATTCTCTGTAATTCAAATGAAACAAGTTTCCTTTCTCTGCATCAAAATTTCACTGAAATTTACCTCAAAAACTTGAATTATCACGATCTATGTACAATTTAAATGTACATGCAATGCATTGTTTACAGTTATAATGGCATACCTTCAGTGCATTCCCATGATGCAGAAGCTTTCTCATGATACGACCTATTTATACAGGGATCAAAAGTTATTAATGGAAGTCCTCTGATAGAGTGCGTGTATGATAAAGGATTTTTCAGCCACATTAAGAAGCCGTATAAATAAAGAGATCTATTGTTGTGTGTAAATATAATACAATTTCACTGCAGTAGATTTGACACAGAACAGTCTTAATGCTATTAGATTCATAACAATAACTTGAAAGAAAGTTCCAGAAGCTAATACTTTACAGTGGGAGGGACATGTACAGGAGGGGGGGGGGGGGGAGGTCAAACTTCCTGTCTCTCATACCATGCATTCCTGGCTCCTGCCCCTTTTACTAGGCTTCCTCCATTTAGCCCTTTTTCAATTGCAAAATATTAACCATTGTTGTGTAATTTCCTCCCATTTTTCCACCTTTAAAGAACTCCCCTCTCCCACTCTTTCCTCTCCCACCTGTACTCCACCTGCCCCCTATTCTCTCTGACACATGTCCCCCCTCCCTCCACAATACAAGTACAGCTATAGTCTAAATTAAAAACAAGGGTAGTGCCATTCAAGTTTCTATTTTGTGGAGTTTATATTTTTTTCTGCTCATCCGTTTGACCTTGAGGCAGATTTCTTTCAGATGCAGTGAGCCGCAGGTTGCAACTAGTTGTATTAAACTATCAATTACAAGGTACAAGTAACTACACGTTTGTATGGGGCCTCGGTCCATTCTTAACGTTGCTTCTGTTAAAAATGTAGGCTACTCCAAGTTGATGTTGGTGCCACAATACATTGCTTGAGAGAACCTTCTGACACTCAAGCAAAACAACAATACTGAGGCACCAATAATATTTTACTACCGGAAGAAATCAGTCACATAGCTACACAGCAGAAGCTTGTGCTGGTTTCTGAAGCAACTAAGATTATTCCTACTACCCCTGCATGGTATCCATTTGTACACCTGGGTATTGACAGAAAAAAATGCAATAAGTCAAGGCTGTGCTCTAAGGAAAATTGAAGGGAGCCCAGTGCTCTGAAACTGTAAAATCTAGGGTGCCCAGGGTACGATTTGTATGAAAAATCTGAGATTTTCTAGTCGCCCGGGGGCAAAAGTTAGGTGCCAGGGGCCACCGGGCTCTGCTAGAGCACAGCCCTGAATAAGTACTTAACCCATTCACCCCTTAACCACCCATGCATAGCCAACCGTAGCCGCCCATTTAGAGCTAAGTCCCTTGAACCATATGTGACATCATCAGTTTTAACAGTCAAGGACAACTTATAGCGCTGACACGCAAAACTCAGAGGAAAATCTTCTTCCCCTTAATTCCATGTAATACTAAGATCCTAAAACTTTTCCCACCAAAATGAAGTCTAGTAAATTCCCAACAGAAAACAGGGCAAGAAAACTAATTAAAATGAAAACAATTTTTTTTTTTTTTTTTCAATGCATGCCCCAACTTTGGAAAACTGATGAGAACTTGGGAACTAGACAGTGGCTAGGCTCAAACCCTGAATCTACGGTGCACATACATGTTGACTAGAACACTGCCATGTGTCCAGTCATGCTAGTATTTATAACACCACCACAGAAATACAGGGCTTGTAGCAAGAGAGTAGTCTGAAAACACCAAACCTATGTAGTAGACAATTCAGTCCCCAGTTTTACATGTGATAAAAATAGTCAACAACAATCTTCATATTCAAAGGCAATTACGCAGTCACCATCTCAGACAGCAGCAAGTGAAAGTCAGTAAGTATTACCCTCAAATGTCACAAAGACAAATAAACTTTGAATGGTCAACCTACAAAGGTCAGGTAACAACTAACATGGGGGTCTCATTTCCAGTAGGAGACATAAAAATAGTATCCTCATTTAGTACTTTTGTGCAAAAAAAATTGACACTCAGATAAAGAGTGTTCTTTTTTAGATCTGCAGGTCAGGCTTCACACCTTGCTGTCGGAACAGCTGGTGGTAACCCTAAAGTAAGCAAGCATTAATTTCTATCCAAAGGGGAGTGGCAATGCAGAAACAGGGGTATAACCTTTGGTCAAGTGGGCCTCCTTGTCTGATGTGTGCCTTTAATTTACCTTACCCATAATATTGATTACACCACTATAACTATAGGGTGATTATCTTTTTACAAAGCAGCAACAACTAAAATATTCTGGCAATACACGATTCTTATAATTATTATGCATAAAATTATGTCAAAAGAGCTTACCAATACTGTGAAATTGCCATCTTCTGTGAATCAGATCAGGAAGATAAAGCAGTATTTTCTGTTTGTAGATGAACGAAAACAAATCGTTATATTTTGGACCCTTTATGTACAATCCTACTTCACATTTCATATTAACTTGAACAGAACATGAGCAATAATTAGCAGTTTGTCTTGAATATAAATTTCAATTTTTTTGTAAAAAAAAACAATGTTAAACAAAGTAAAAAAGATATTGCTTTTTACCTCTAACATAATAAGAATTGAGTCGAGGTCTTCCCTTTGTGACTTATGACCTGAAAAAACAATAAATATTGTACGTTAGCACCGATCAACCAGCTATTTTCCGCGATATTGTTTATTGAAAATACTCAGCCATTTGAATAAACTCATAATGCAGAAGTTTAAATTTACTTCCTAGATGAACAGACAATCGTATCTTCAAAAAACGTTAGAAGGACAATAATCTAACTGAATTTCTACCGCAGGTTGTTCTAGTGTGTCAATATCCAAATGGCTGCAAAGCGATGTAAATATTTCAAAGGACCAACCTCTTGTTTTGAGATTTGCCTCCACCATGGAGAAAACATCGTGAAATACGTAAAATATTTCGGAATAGTAAGTGTTGAAAAATTTCTTGGAGTCGGAAGCATCAAGGTAATCTGAAAGGCAAGGTGTACAGGCAAATCAAACAAATCCCTTGGAGCATAATTCGTGTGTACTTTTTTTATATTTCAAGAGTTTGCAGAGCTGGTGCAAGGAAACACATACCGAGCAAAGATCGAAGAGCGCGTAGCCTAGCATGGCTCTCCTTTTTAAGGTCTAGGAATTTTTGCGAAGTCTTCTTGATGTCCGTATGGCCTCTCCTGTTATGGAACATATTTGTGTCCCACACATCGAGATGAAATTGGAGAAAGTATCGCATATAATCTCTCGAGATTCATTCATGACGCGGCAGCCATGTTCCACCTCCAGATGGATGCTACTTTGCGCATGTGTCAAATTGTCAAAATATTTACCATCAGGGACTGGGGCGGGGATTTCATAAGGAAGTTCACAACTTGGCCTGTACTTTCTCAGTCCTTCGCAGTGAAAACACAAAAAAAATCGGGGTCGCGCCTTGCACTTGAGAAAAATTTTGACCTCCACTTGTGGCCAAGTCTGAACTTTGTAATTTGGCCAATTTTACAGCATTTATTGATCTTTATCACTCTAAGAGGAAAAGGTCTCCATCCTACATGGTCCCTCTCGAATAAGTGCCCCGTCCCCTCCGGCTCACTTTTTTTGTATGGTAAGAGATACAAGGGGAATGCGAAGATCTGCACATCATTGACAAGGATGATCTGGAGGAATGATGAGATAATCGATATTTTATAAACATCCATACCAATACATCTGTGTTAAGTGTTTAGAGGGACTACGGTATACTTGCTGTTTTAACAAACGAAAGACTCTTAATATTAACTTTACGTTAAAAAGTTGCAATTCGCAACAGTAGGAACAGTAGGGACGGAAGGAACAGAGGAACAGTAGGAACGGTACTCATAGAAGGAACAGAGGAACAATAGGAATGTAGGGACAGATGGGACATGTGAACAGTAGGAACTAGGAGCGTAGGGACGGAAGGAAAAAAGGAACAGAAGAACAGTAGAATCTGGTAATTTTAAGTCACTTTACATAAAAATAAGAGACAAACAAATTTGCTATAGGTTTTATCAAGTTTATATAGTTTTTTGCGGCGATAAGATAAGAATTTTTGACGGTTGTTAACGTTTTGAACATTTGCAGGGCAACGAGAAAAATCTCTTAGAATTAATGGCATAAACTGCGAAACGGAAGCACCGTGACCCAATCTCTTTATTGCAGTTTTTTAATGTCCGGGATATGACTATTACCGTATTTATTCGAATAAGCGCCCAACCTCGAATTACCGCCCACCTCGAACAAGCGCCCATCCTGAAGGCAAAAAAATTTAATAAGCGCCCTTTCCCTTAGCCGTGGGAGATCTGGGTACGAGATTAATAAGAGACTTGCCCGAAGACGGAGTTTTCTTTAGAGTATTTTACAGAAACCTTGCTTTGTTACATCTTCGCGTTTTATTATTACCATTTATTGTACTGTTGCAAAATTAACATACTACACTTGCTGAAAATAGTGAAAATTTTTATAAGCGCCCAGCCTCGAATAAGCGCCCACCTCGAATGAGTGCCCATATTCATGGTCCAAAAATTCAATAAGCGCTCAGGGCAGGGCGGTTAATCGAATAAAAACGGTAATTGTGCCAAGTTTGAAAAAATGTTGATAGTACAGTCTTTTGAAGGGAATTACCTGTAAAGAAAGAAAAAAAAAAACAATTAGAAAAGTTAATCAGACAAGCACTTGTTTAAGATTTGAATATAATCTTTCTCACTCCTCTACCCCGTTGAGAACGAGATTGTAGAATCCCGCGATCATTTTGGTCTGCGGTCAAAATATTCAAAATCTCCCGCCATCTCTGCGCGCGCATTGTCGGCCATTTGCACGAGGTCTTCGAAGGTAATCTTCGAAGAGAAACTGATCGATATAGACGTTTTGAATTTAACAGTATGCCTGCAAGGAAACGCCAGCCGAGTAAACGAAAAGCAGAGGAGCCAGTGGAAGCAGCTATCGATAAGAAGAAAGAAAACCGAGGTGAGATAATTCTTGCAGTTTAGTCGTTAATAGTTTGCCATAATTTCGATTCAAAGGGTGCATGCAGCTCTCAGCTTTGCAGATTTGTGCTCACTTGAAACATATATTGTAGTATGTTATTTGTTTTAACCAAAATTTTAATACACAGATGCACCGGTTTCTCGTGACAACAGAGATGCTGGGTATATCCTGACACTGGGGCAAGGAGATGTTGGCCAGCTGGGTCTAGGTGAAGACATTCTGGAACGAAAGAAGCCAGCCTTTGTGAAGGGACTTGATGGGCTGAAGGTTGTCCAAGTGGAATGTGGTGGAATGCATACTGTGGCCCTAACAAGTGATGGAAAGGTTAGGTTATACATGTTTCTGTATGGGGCTTATTACACAGAGGACCATTTGCAGTTCCTTAATTACTGGGGAGGAGTTGGGGGGGAGTGAAACATACCTCCTTGTCTGGCCTAAACAGGGAGGTGCCGCTGAACAGGGTATGTTTTTCGGGGTCTTGAGTCTAATTAACAATTATTCCATAAGTGTGCGTTGGATATGAGATGGTAGATAGCAGGGGTGTAGCTAGGGGGGGTCCTGGGGTGCCCGTGACCCCCCCTTGGTAGGCCTTCTTTTGAGCAAACAACTTATATCTTGGCCGTAAAAACCATTGTTGAAAAGCCCACTTTTAAAATTTGTTTTTTTGTAAAGTATTTTCGTCAACAGCTCTTGTCTTTAGTTAATATGGCCTTCATGCCGCGATAATACGACTGAGCCCGCTGATACACGAGGGAAAGCATCGGTATAAACCATATATAGTCGACATGACAATCTGGTGAGTAGCCTCTGTGACCCCCCCTTTGAAAAATCCTGGCTACGCCCCTGGATAGCCAACAAGGTGTGTTGCACTGAGTTGGCTACAATCATCCCATATCTAACAAGTGCAAGCGCAATAATTGTTTCATTAAAAGCGCCCAGAAAATATCGAGAATTCTTCCTGACTTTATTTTTAAGAACAACCAATTTTCAGCTTGTTTTAAATTTTGAGCAGACACGTGCAGTTACCATATTTGGAGAGCATGTTATAATACCGTAAAATTCCGAAAATAAGCCCCTCCATGTATAAGCCACTCCAAATATGAGCCCCCCAAACTCGTAACGCAAAAAACCCTCCGTTAAATCGCCCCTCCAAATATAAGCCCCCCGGGGGCTTGTACTTGGAAATTGCCCTCAAATACAAAGTAAAACAAAGCAAAAACGGTAAATTTCCTTCCAACCATAAGGCTAGCCCAATCAATTTTGAAACGCAAATTTCCCTCCGTAGATAAGCCCCTCCAAAAATAAGACCCTCAAAAAGGGCCTTTGAAAAATATAAGCCCCGGGGCTTATTTTCCAAATTTTACGGTAACCCATGAACCATGATGGCTAAGCCAATCAGAGCTCTAGAATTGCATTATCCAATGATTCAGTTTTTAATAAACCAGCAGATACAATTTTATTTATTTTGTGTCCTGAACAGGATTTCCTTCTGGACTTCAAGCCTTGAAAGTTGGTGGGGGAGGGGGGGAGGGGTGGTGCATTTGCAGTGCACAGTCTACATTAATTTGTGGTACAAACAATTTTATAGAATGTTAGGTTATGTGAAAAAATAAATAAATAAGGGTAATGAAAAATGGTCTCTTGTTTTAAACATGGTAGCAAAAAGAATGGTTTTAGTGTAAAACAGGATCAGGGTCTTAAGATGTCAGTGACACACCCCAAACTTCACTTTAAACCCCCCTCCATTGCAATTTCTTATGGAAATGTAAGAAAATTTTTGTTATGATTTACAGTATTTTATGTCAGAAAAAGAGTAAGGATTGTAACAAAACAAGGTCAACTCAGCGTTGTCAAAGACAGCATGCCATGTGGAGAAATCATCAACTATAACATGCTTTTGGTCTGCTATTTTGCTGACTATTCTCAGGAGCCATTTGAATAAATCTGAAAGTCAAGTGTGAACACATAAAAGTCTTGCATTCTGTCAAACTCTGTATTCTAATGCCAGATTTTAGCAGTTACCTCTGACGTTAGCTTTTATGTGACTGGCCCTGATTCTCAGGTATCGCACTCACCGTGATAGATGGCAAAATCAACCATTTTACTTACTAAAGCTGCCTACCTCAAAAATGTTGTTACAGTCCAATGAACTTGAACCTTATTGGCACCCTTGGCTGTAAATTGGACTAATTGTGAATTCACCTGAAATGAGAGGGGATCCCACAATTGTTGTTGGAATTGTTACTGGGGATGCACAAGTCAGGTATTGGCCAATTTTTTTCCCTGTTTGTAGTAGCAGTGCCAGAAGTCTTTTAGTTTCTTTTTATTTCTTGAGTGGCAAATGGCAGGATACTTGCTGAGTATTACTTACTTGAGAATTAGGATTCAAGGGAACTATAAAGTCCTTTAATCTTAAACAAGACAATCATGGAAATATTTTCCATTTGGAAGCAATTTTACTGCAGAGTTATAAAGGTTTTGATGTTATTTGCACAGTCTTAGAAAACAGTGGGAAACTAGCGGGGGTGAATTTATTATTTTTGATAACTAAAAATAAAATATTGAAATGTCTCACTCCTCACAAATGAAAACAAAATTGGCCATAAAAACTGACCCCTTTCTAGTGTCTTTTCTTTTGTGCATGTAGCCAATAGTTCTGGACCATCTTTTTTTTTTTGCAAGAAAACCCTCTTTTCTCTTGTTCCTTAACATAGGTCTACACATGGGGCTGTAATGATGAGGGAGGCCTGGGCCGTGTCACATCAAGTGATAATGGTGAGGAGTTTACCGCTGGTATTGTTCAAGACATGGAAAGTGTCAAGGTTGTCATGGTGTCTGCAGGAGACAGCCACACAATGGCTTTGTCGGATAAAGGGACTGTCTTTGGCTGGGGCACTTATAGGGTAAGTACTTAAGGACAATGATATTTTTCCCTCAAAATTTATAAGTTAAAAAATACATTTTTCTGTGCTCTGGCAGCTTTCTGCCTCCAGTAGTAAAAAAAGGTAAAGAAAAGGCACGCCACCATGCATTCTTTTTTCTGCATTACTGAATAGGGTTCTTAGAAACTTGAGGTCAGTCTGAGTCTCGGCAAAATCAAAACCAGCTCCAAGATCCTAGATTAATCATAGGACAAAAATTTTTATTGCGATCTCAGTGTTTTTACAGTAATGTGGTGTTTGTTATTTTTTCTGCGGTGTTGCAGTCCCCCAATTTCCCTCTCATTTTGGAAAACTAAATAATTTTGAATGTTACTTGTCAAATGGACAAGTGGCATAGAAAAAAAGTTTTTGTCTTGGTTAAATCCAACTTGTTGGGTTTCCCATTCCAGGATGCAAGTGGACAGGTTGGCTTACAAGTAGATGGCATCAAACACAAACCCACTGTGATTTTGGCACTGCAAAACAACCCGGTAATAAAAATAGCATCTGGGAATGATCACACTGCAGCCCTGACAAAGAATGGCAACATTTTTACCTGGGGATGTGCCGAGCAAGGACAGTTGGGCAGAATAATGGGTTGTTTTACCAGTCGAGGCGGAAGGCGGGGTCTTCAGTACATTCTCAATCCAAAGCAAGTCAGAGACAGGAAAAAACTTAAATTTAAAGACGTTTTCTGTGGGAGCTATTCAACTTTTGCAGTTGCTGAAGATGACTCCGTCTATGCTTGGGGCTTGAACAACTACGGCCAACTGGGAACAGGAGATGTTGAAACATTGTATGCTCCAGCAAAGGTGGAATCTCTGACATCTTTAGGGGACAAATGTGTCAGAATAGCTAGTGGTCAACACCACACAATAGTCCTGGATGCCTCAGGAAAGGTGTATGCAATGGGAAGGGCAGAGTATGGAAGGCTTGGGGTAGGAGAAGATGCCAAGGAAACATCTACACCAGTTCCAGTCATTGCGCTCGATAATAGCCCCATTTCTGAGATTGCTTGCGGTGAAGCTGTCAGTTTGGCAGTGTCAAGCAAGGGTGACCTGTACTCTTGGGGTTTTGGAAGTTGTCTACAGCTAGGAACAGGAGAAGATGAGGATGAGTATTTACCCACTAAAGTACAAGGAAAAAATTTACAGTCTGATCAGCATGAAGTATTAGGAATCTCTGCAGGAGGCCAACATACTGCTATGCTTGTAAGGGAAAGAACTCAGTGAAAATAACAGCAGTAACTGTGCTGTGTAGAATAATAAATTATTGTGGAACGGATGCAGTTCAAACATTGTGCAGCATATTTTGTGCAGTAAGTTTTTTAATTTTCTTTCTTCTTTCTTTAATTTTCTTTATTTTTTTAATGAAGTAAGTGTACAATAATGTTTGGACCTTAATTGCAAAAATCTGTTGCGTATTGTTAGTATTTTCTGCTAAAGGTGAACTCTCACCACACTTATAATGATTTGTTGCTTTCTCATCTTCTATACAAGTGACAACAGTTAAACTAATGTTTGCAAGAAGTACCTCAAATAAGCCACTGTGGGGTTTCATACTAAGAAGGCACAATTCCTGAGAATTTGAATTGGGCCATCAAATCCCAGGCATCAAATTATTCTTTATTCCAGTGTTGTCCCCAGGTATTTTGGGCTAGGCGGGCCGCCTGGCATAGTTCACAGGAAAATTGGCGACACCTGGCGTAAAAACCAAAGATTTAACCCAATGGAAGTTTATGATGACATCTAGAACCAGGTATTTCAAAGTAGAAATCCCTCGAGAATGTGTGGTGTTTTTATTTGTGACAGTGTTTTCCTGCAATTAATTGATTATGAAATTGATTTACTGTTGGATGAACATGTTCAGATCTGTCATTTTGCTGAAAGGCAGTCATCTTGAAACTGTCCCAGAAAACAAGGGCCCTTCAAGAAGCTTACATGTAGTACTAAACGAAAATCCTGTGCTATTAAAGGAGTGTGTAAATGGAGAACTTGGTCAACCATAGATATAGTATACAGAACAAAATTATAGCTTGTCAAAGAGTCTTTTAAGCTGTCTCTATTGTTATTCAGGCTCCATACAAACACTGTTGAAAATCACAGTCAGAATACCCCTGGGCTTCTCAAAATCCTAGGGACAACACTGTATTCCTTTTTTTAAAGAAAAAAAAACTTTAAAATTCCCTTAGTAAAGTTCAATTTGCAGGTCCCAGTTGTTCAAACGATGGA
This sequence comes from Porites lutea, assembly GCF_958299795.1. Lineage (NCBI taxonomy): Eukaryota > Metazoa > Cnidaria > Anthozoa > Scleractinia > Poritidae > Porites > Porites lutea. The sequence goes on along the minus strand of NC_133207.1, from coordinate 20,459,522 downwards.
TGGCAAATCCACCTGATAAATTACTCTCCAGCAAATAAGGACTACAGAGACCTATTTGTTATTACGTTATCGACTGGATAGTAATTTATCCCAGGGCCAGGTCTGTTTTATGCTTGAATCACTCTTAGGTGTGTGGCCACATTTAAACATTTTTCAACAAGTCACTGACAGAAACACAATGATCATAGTACCTCTCTTATTAGAGAGATTAAGAGTCACATCAACAGCAAATAGCAAACGTCAGATTCAAGTTAAGAATTTCTTAAAATAAAACATAAGCAAATAAAAAGTGTCCAGAGCAATTTTTATGGACAAAACTGGCGTGAAACCACTCATTTTTGTGTAGAAGTAATTAACAGTAAACAACAATTACCAACAATTTGGTCACATAGTACAAATTCATGTTTGTCATTTGGCGTAAATTTGACTCTAAATCTCTCTATTACTTAAAAATCAAAAACCTAACATTAGCTTTCAGAGATTGTATTATCAAACAGATTGTTTTGCATCTTGTTTCTTTCACTGAATTATTATAAGACTGTTTTTTTTTGTTCTTTTTTTATGCTATGAGGATATACTGTAAATATTAATTTTTTTCTGCTTTTTTTCCCATTATTTTGTAAAGTAAATTTTCCTATCTAATTTGATAATTAAATAGGAATAAGTTAATTCTCTTTTCATTACAATTTGCCCAGAATGGCACTAATGGAATCAAATGAGTTATGGCAAATAAATTTATTTTACTAAAAGTGACTGTAGTGAATATTGCTTTAATAATAATCATTGTTCCAGTCATTATTCGCAGGCTCTCAGCTCTGCAACCTCACAATTAAACCCATTTAACTTGAACTAATATTTTTTTGTCCCTTTTGCTCCATCTTCAGTAAATTTAGCTTGATATGCTGTTAATCATTTTTGCAGGACAATTTATGTGGGGACCTAAGAATAAAATGACCATGCAAAATTCAAAACCCGCCATGCATGTAATTCTTTGATCAACTTCAGGGCCTGGTCTAAAGATTATCTTGTCCTTGTTCTCTGTTTACGTTTACATGTAGCATGCACGCTCTCTTTGCCCAGTTCATCTTCTTCAGTTCCAGTAAGAAGATGTTTAGCGTCATTGGTAACTTTTTAAAGGAAAATTAAAATCAGTTATCTGTTAATACAGACCAGTATTTTGATCGTGATGTGACATAAGGCCCTTCTCTCATTGCAAATTTAAATTTCCAGGAAAAAAGTAACGATCAGATAACTTAAACAGGATTTTAAGTCAGAGGCCCAGCTTTATTGTTGTAGCAATGGAGGACAGACTGAAGTAAAACAATCAAATGAATGTTATAAATTCAGAACAATAAAATGCATCAAGGCAAAAGCACTGCTTTTTTGTCATTTCATTTCAAAGTAGGACTGTAAAGAAAAGACCAAATCCTCTCTGCTTCCATGTCTTCCCATGGGTGTAATGATAATGAACTGTGGGAATAAATCATGTTGGAGTTATTCCTCTTAAAACTTTTCTCCTTAACTTACTTTAATTTTTGTATGCATTGAACTAGACAGCAGAACGAACCGACTCATATTTTGAGTAAAAATATTATTATTGTAGCACTTAAAGTAAACTATGTTTTTTAATACATTCATGAAATTGGTACTGATAATAATGTTTCTTTGACTTGACCTTTCTCAGTCTACCGATTGGAGAATCTTAGAATTATCCTGAATTATTCCCTTTCCTGATGCTTCTCTTTGTACCCATGGACACCATCACCACTGACATAAAACAAACATGTGGAATTTGGAAGATGCGGTGCAAAGATAACCCTCAGACGTCTTTTGATTACAGGGTCAATGTCCTGTAAATAAAAGGACTGAAGATCAAGATTGATATGTTAAAGTATTACAGAAGTTTGTACCTTCTCAGCAGTTTCAATTCTTCACTTCTAGAATAGGCTTTATTCAAAAAGGGCGACTGCTTTAAATTCATGTCAGGTACAAAACACCTTAAGCTGCATTAATAATTTGTTTGACAAGTTATGGAATTGGAATTAAGAGTTTTTTTGAGGGGGGGGAAGTACCCAGAAAAAATTCTCGTGTAGCAGGGAAGAGAAGGAACACTAATCTCAAGCTCCCACAACTGTCATCAACCTGGGGATACAAACTCAGACCATTTATGACCATAGAACTGCTGATCCGCCCTTTCTTCCCTACGTACAGTGGAACCTTGATTTAATGATCCCCTGTGTAACGAAGTCCTCGGTATAATTATTAATGATTAATAATCTTTGCCCAGTATACCTAGTAGTGAAATAAAATAGTTATATGGAAAAGGACCTCGATTCCCTTGGCCTTTTATTACATTAAGGTTCCATTGTGTCTCCCCCGAAATAGGGCTTTAACCTGCCGTTTACTTCCAAGGTCACTTTGCTAATTTGCTTTGTGTGACTATCTGAGAGACAGGAAGAGGCTACCTTATTACATGAAATTTTCGCGACATGTGCGCATATTTCGCGCAATTAAATTTTGCGATTTTGGGAAAATTTTATATTTTGAATCACTTTAAATTCGCGTTTTTGAGTACAACAACTTACATTTCATAGACAATGTTATTTAACATGTCTGAATTAAATAAAACGACTTTATCAAAGGAACAATAATGTCAATCTTCAGATAACGCGAACAGCGGGACTAAATGTCAACAGTAACAACCAAGCAGTTCATGCTTGTACGTGAATTATTGTTCTTGAGTTAATTGACCACAACATCCATTTACACTAAAAATTCATCACAAAAGTAAAAAATGTGATTTGTAAACGTTTCTGTGGTAATAAACTCGTTCTTCCTTGATTATGGACATAACGTGAGTCACTTAATTTTCGCGTCATGTTATGTTCGCCACACTCATTGTTCGCGTTACTTTAATTTCGCGAAATTAGCGTGTCGCGCAAATTTCATGTAATAGGGTACCTAAAACATGTATATTTTTTATTACCCTTCTATCTAGGGCTTGATTAAGCGGTTGTATTAGTTGCTCTGTTCGTGATAACATAAGTCGCATTGTCACCATGCTGGACCAGGCCATGCCAAGGGCAGGTATCACACTTCTTTGCTTACCGTCACTGATGCCACTGTAAAAAGGAAAAGGAATTAATGTCATCAAATTCAACACATTCTTTCAGAAAATGAAATCAGAAGTTTTACAGCTCATCATCATCGCCATCACCATCATCGTCATTATTGTTATTATCATTATAATAATAATAATTATTATTATTATTATTATAATTATTATTATTATTGTTATTATTATTATTATTATTATTATTATTATTATTATTATTATTATTATTATTATTATTATTATTATTATTATTATTATTATTATTATTATTATTATTATTAGAACATACCTGTTCTTGTCACTTTGGATCACATCAGAGACCTGAGAAACATTTAGGGAATATTGAGTATGGTAGTAGTTATTTTCCGGGGTTATCAGAAGTACGGTTGACTGCATTGTAGATTATTTTCTTAATTAACCTGCAGTTGGATGTGTATAAGATTCTTGGAAACTGCCCTGTCTATACATTTCCATAAAGAATTAGTCGAGAGAATTTTAATGAAAAGATCAAAGCAGTTTTCCTTTGGTGGTCATTTTATTGACTCTCATAACCATTTCTCTTGATCTTGTATTGATATTGTTAGGGGGAAATTAAGTTGATCACTGGGGAATTGAAGGGTTGAGGAGCAAAATGTTAGGTTAGGTTGGGGAGGGATAGGTTGGTAGTTGTGTAGCTGTACAGCATTATCCTCCTCCATGAGGGCAGGGCACGGTTAGGAGAAGGCTAAAGGTAGTTATTAATTCACGTTTACATCAGAACTCCCAAATTTCGTTAACCCTCGATTTCAATATTATTGTAAACAAAATGATGTTTTACAACAATGAATTTCCAGTGAGAATCTGATGAAAATAATTCTCAAACACTTACAGAGGAAACAGCAAAACTGACATCATCAACACATGCATACGTTGGGCTATTGTTCAGGGAAGTTGAAAAACTTTGCTTTGTTCTGTTTCTTCTTTGTCTTAAGTTTCACCAAGAAATGTCCAGGCAAGTTTCAGTAGGGGCGAGATGTCAAAATGCTCTGTGTAAATGGTACTATGGAGGTCCAATAGCTTGTTTTTGACTGCTGACCGAACATTCGCTAACAAGAGTTTGGGGAAGGAACGGAAGTCCACCGATCTGCGGACCTACTGATCCATTGATCTACAGATCCACCGTTCTAGCGGTCTACTGATGATCGATTGATCTACAGATCCACCGACCTGAAGATCCATAGATCTACCGATCCATCTAACTACAGATCCACCGAACTACAGATCTACTAATCCATTGATCTACAGATTCAACGATCTAGCGATCCACCGATTTACAGACTTACTTATCCATCGATCTACAGATCCACCGATCAATCGATCCACCTATCCAACAGATTTACTGATCTACTGACCTACAGATCTACTGATCTAACCAATCCTACGTGGAGTAAAAATGATTTAGACTTGTTTGTAACTAAAAACGACAGTCTTATAATCAAGACTAAAGTCATCCCAGCTGTTAGTGATCACGATGCTGTGTCTTTTATGGTAATATCAAAGCAAAAATCAACAAACAAAAACGCAGGATGGTTCCCTTGTATAGAAAAGTAGACTGGGGTGGCCTTAAAGAACACATGCCTAAATATGCAGACTCTGTCGTGCATTCTACTGACTGTGATCTATCAATAAATGAACTGTAGTCTAGTTTTTGAGAGGAATCGACCTCTGGTATCAAGCGATTCATACCACATCGGTTTACAAACTCAAGAAATGGCCTACAATATGTGTCCCCTCATTGAGACGCCTCATGAGGAAAAGAGATAAGCTACACTCAAGAAAGGAACCTCGCTACAAGACCATTAAGCATCAAGTCCAAAAGAAGTTTCGTGCCGCATACGGGCAGTATGTGGAAGAGATTATTACCCCGACAAATGAAGAAGACTCGATGGGAGCAAACAAACAACTCTGGGGCTTGTTTAAGCGCTTCGAATCTGACAGCAAGAGGGTACCACCTCTCAAACATCAGGATAACTTAATAACCAATGCGGCCGGTAAGGCGACCGTTTTAAACAGATATTTCTAATGAGTGTTCACTAGCCATGTACCCCAAG